>NC_091133.1:114208205-114508205 GCF_040183065.1 Periplaneta americana
AATCTGAAAGTTAGAATTTATAAAACAGTTATATTACAGGTTGTTCTTTATGGTTGTGAAACTTGGACTCTCACTTTGAGAGAGGATCATAGGTTAAGGGTGTTTGAGAATAAGGTGCTTAGGAAAATATTTGGGACTAAGACGGATGAAGTTACAGGAGAATGGAGAAAGTTACACAACACAACTGCACGCATTATATTCTTCACCTGACATAATTAGCAACATTAAATCCAGACGTTTGAGATGAGCAGGGCATGTAGCACGTATGGGGGAATCCAGAAATGCATATAGAGTGTTAGTTGGGAGGCCGGAGGGAAAAAGACTTTAGGGAGTCCGAGACGTAGATGGGAAGATAATATTAAAATGGATTTGAGGGAGGTGGAATATGATGATAGAGAATTCATTAATCTTGCTCAGGATAGGGACTAATGGTGGGCTTATGTGAGGGCGGCAATGAACCTCCGGGTTCCTTAAAAGCCAGTAAGTATTATTATTATTATTATTATTATTATTATTATTATTAATGCAATAATTATTACCGGTATGTTTATGACAGTTGTTATCACTCCCACCATGTGTTTACCCATGTGTAATATGAATAAATACATGGGTCATTCCGGACAGGACACTGGGACTACATTTTTTCGGTTAAACCCGTTAATTGCGTTTATTTCTGTGATATTTTTTCGAGGGAGAAACGTGGCAGATGTTTTTGAATCTGCCTTCTTTCGATTGAGACAAAAACAGTTTTTATGATGATTTTTTTTTTATTTTAGTAGGTTATTTTACGACGCTTTATCAACATCTTAGGTTATTTAGCGTCTGAATGAGATGAAGGTGATAATACCGGTGAAATGAGTCCGGGATCCAGCACCGAAAGTTACCCAGCATTTGCTCATATCGGGTTGAGGGAAAATCCCGGAAAAAACCTCAACCAGGTAACTTGCCCCGACCGGGAATCGAACCCGGGCCAACTGGTTTCGCGGCCAGACGCGCTAACCGTTACTCCAAAAGTGTGGACTTTTATGATGAGGTAGCGACGAAAATTTGGGGTCAAACTTTCGTTCCGTTCATCACGCATTTCAGACACGCTTATTTTCGCTTTTTGGAAAATCCTAAATCTATGCGAAATGTTTAAGTCTTTTCAAATCAATAATTGTACTCCCTCTTAGTATGTTGTCCCTGATCAGTTCAAATACATTCCTGCGTGGGCTCTTACACGCACCATCATACTTCCACTAAAAACTGTACAGATTATTGGCAATGAATTGACAAAGAGGAAGGAATCTGGAATAATTCGACCGTGTTACCTGAGAAATAGACTGGAAGAATTACAACCAGCTTCGGTGATCGAATGTTAAAGAATTTCAACTCACTAAATGAGAAATTTTGATTTATTTTTCGGTACAGAAAAGTTATTCAGAAGCAATATATATATATATATATATATATATAAAGTATCTTTATCATTCCCGTTATAAGAAACTATTCTTTTTCCTAGAATAACTCAATGTTTTCCTTGTTTTATTTCTACAATTTGTTATCAACTTATTAAATTTCTAATTTCTTTTTATTCATTATTAGCCACATTTCCTATGTCCTTTCTTAAAAGTCACAACAAAAATATAAATAAACACCAAACCTTGAAATTTAAAATATTACTCCACTTCTAGCCCATTCGGATCTTATGTAGAATGTTCGAGTAGATTCTCTTTAGGCTAAGCTACTATTAGTAGATTGCAAAATACATCTATAGAGTAGGCGTAGCGGGATATTTCTGTCCCTACGTTTCATTGGGGCTCCCACATTACCTTTGCTAATAGAGATCCGTATCTGCGTGGGTGGTTGGACGGAGGCTCTGTCTGTCGTCTCGTAATATAAGTCATCAGGTGTTATTGACTCCGACGATAATACAGCCTACGCTTTCCCTATATTATACTGAAGGCTAGATCACTAACCCCCGGGCTACTGACCCTCGACTTTCAGTGGAACAACCGGCAACAGTTTTTGTCACTGTCGTGTAACTACACTATATTGACCAAGCCCCACCTTCATGTTATGAGCAGCAAACATCAGCTGAGACACTGGACACGGACATACTAACCTGTCACACGCAAAATTTTACCTCCATCAGCTGATAATTTCACTAGAGATACCAGGCTTTGATCCCCGGAAGGGGAGTGGGAGTTTCTGTCGAACAAATCAAACATTACGTGTATAACACAAAATATATTTATGTGCACGCTAATTTTTGTACCGCGGATATTTTTTCGCAGTGCTCTACCGTCCCTCTCGAGATGTAATTCAAAACCATCAAGCAATAATTGTATCTTATGATATCTAATGTTAAAATAGCCTAATTAGGCTAAGCAGTAAAACACACGAAACGTTATTCAAAACGATCAAGCAGTAAGTGTACCTCACGAGATGTAATGTGAAAATAATCAAGCAGTAAGTGTACGTCGCGAGATGTAATGTGAAAATAGTCAAGCAGTAAGTGTACGTCACGAGATGTAATGTGAAAATAATCAAGCAGTAAGTGTACGTCACGAGATGTAAAGTGAAAATAATCAAGCAGTAAGTGTACGTCACGAGATGTAATGTGAAAATAATCAAGCAGTAAAAGTACCTCACGAGATGTAATGTGACAATAATCAAGCAGTAAGTGTACGTCACGAGATGTAATGTCAAAATAATCAAGCAGTAATTGTACGTCACGAGATGTAATGTGACAATAATCAAGCAGTAAGTGTACGTCACGAGATGTAATGTCAAAATGATCAAGCAGTAAGTATACCTCACGAGATGTAATGTGAAAATAATCAAGCAGTAAGTGTATGTCACGAGATGTAATGTCAAAATAATCAAGCAATAAGTGTACCTCATGAGATGTAATGTCAAAATTATCAAGCAATAAGTGTACCTCATGAGATGTAATGTCAAAATGATCAAGCAGTAAGTGTACCTCACGAGATTTAATGTTAAAATGATTAAGCAGTAAAACTCACGAGATGTAATGTCAAAATGATCAAGCAGTAAGTATACCTCAGAGATGTAATGTTAAAATTATTAAGCAGTAACACTTACGAGATGCAATTTAAAGTGATCAAGTAATAAGTGTACCTCATGAGATGTAGTGTCAAAATTATCAAGCAATAAGTGTACCTCACGAGATTCAATGTTAAAATGATTAAGCAGTAAAACTCACGAGATGTAATTCAAAATGATCAAGCAGTAAATATACCTCACGACATGTAATTCAAAATGATTAAGCAGTAAAACTCACGAGATGTAATTCAAAATGATCAAGCAGTAAATATACCTCACGAGATGTAATTCAAAATGATCAAGCAGTAAGTAGCTATAACTCACGAGGTGTAAAATGATCAAATATGTACCTCACGAGCTGTAATGTCAAAATGATCAAGCAGTAAGTATACCTCACGAGATGTAATGTTAAAATGATCAAGCAGTAAGTATACCTCACGAGATGCAATGTTAAAATGACAAGCAGTAAGTGTACCTCACGAGATGTAGTGTCAAAAAATAAAGAGTTATAAAGACAAATTTAAAATATAGTGTTCAAGCATTTTATTTTGAAAACGACTTGTGTGCAGCATGGCCTAATTCCTGCTTTCAATGTGTTAATGATCATGATACTAGAAGCTGATATGTCGGCAGAGGTTATTGCCTTGTTTACTACAGTTCGTGCACCTCAGCTAAATCTAACGCAGACAGTTTGTTATCATGCTATTAATTGCATATTACTTTAGGGCATGTAGCACAATGACACCGACGAGGTTCTTTCCCCTGGTGATCGCACGTGAGGCCGTTTATGTTGCAAATAAACATGCTGAGGAAACAGTCTATTTGCAGACAGAACCTCAAGGATGCATGTCATGTGGAAACCGTCTTCTGCTATGGGGATACCTTCTAGGTGTCTAACCAAGATGATTCATAACTATGGGCAGTGCAAATAGACGCAATCGGCGGAGCTCCGTGAGTACAAGCCATATAATTTGAAGCGAAGGTGTGCGGCTCCCTGGGGTGTATCCGGCATGCGTCGATCAGAAACGCCATCCAAATTTATTTTCGGTAGAATTTCAACCTGTATTACAATAACGAGCAACTGATCTCTAAGCGACGCTATCATACTTGGGTGAAATTCATTTTAACATAGAACTACGTACTTTTCCTTACTCTGTTGGGGAGGGGGTGGTAACGTGGAAATTTATCGTTATATAAAAATGCAACCCTATATCATCCTTATATTCCCCTTGTTCTCCTTACCGTCTTCATGTTTTTCTTACTGTCCCCTTCTTCTTCTTGTATTCCCCTTGTTTATGTCCTCTTGTTCTCCTTGATTTACCCTTGTATTCACCTTGTTTCTTGTCTTCCCCCTTTTCTCCTTGTATTCCTCTTGTTCTTCTCGTATTTCCCTTCTCATCCTTGTTGTTCCATTGTTCTCCTTGCGCTCATCTTGATCTTCTTGTACTCCCCTTGTTCTCTTTATCGTCCCTTTATTCTCCTTATCGTCCCTTTGTTATCCTTATCGTCCTCTTCTTGTATTCCTCTTTTCTCTTGTATTCCCCTTGTCTTTACTTCGTTCTCCTTGTATTCCCCTCGTTCACTTCGTATTTCCTCAGTTCTCCTTGTCTCCTTTCTCTCCTTGTATTGAGGTTCTGGCTGATGCATCTACAACATCAGGTAGTACATCTCACTTGACCATATGTATCAAAGGAAGAACAATTGTTGCATACTACATCTCAAGTCTGATTAGTAAACTACAGTATGTTACTAGTCAGCGATATACCGGTGTGCAATGAAGGAGGTAAGGAACTCGCTATTCTACCTCATTATTCTCTGTCTTAGTTGCCTCATGAGTGGTGTCACGAGGTTCTAACCAGCCTTCGGACTGCTGACTAAACATAAATACATTTTACTTATTCTCCTTGTCTTTCTCTCACTGTTCTTGCCTTTTTAAATAAAACTTCTGTGATGTTCAAACTAAACCTAAATATTTATTATATTGTTTAATAAAACTGATCACTGCAACGAATTCACAGCTTTCTTCGAAACTACTGTCGCGCTGACCACATTACCGCATCCTTCCAAACTCTAAACTGGCTACGGCTTAACGAACGTAGAAATTTTCATTCTATTGTTCTCCTTTTCCAAGTCCTTCACACTTCTACACCTACCTTGCCTCCCGTTTCAGTTACCTGTCATATCATAATCTCTTCACACGCACGCAAAATCGCCGCATACTAGCCGTACCAACACATAAGACATCATCGTATTCATCATCATACACAATCTCGCTCTCGCGCTTGTTGAATACCCTACCCAGTGAATCAGACACTGTCGGAATTTAGTAGCGTTCAAAAGCAAGATTATTAAGCATTTTCTTACTCCGTAGAGTAGGTTTAATTTGTACTTAATCAATAAAAGAAATGCTTCTCTCTTCTTAACTTTTACAATAAACTGTCTAGCTTTTATTACTCAGTTAATCTTTTAGTACTTTGATTTTTATTGTATCTGTAAATTTAATATTAATTGTAATTATAATTGTAATTGTATTCTTAATATTGTAGTTGTAATCCCCTGGTAGGGGGGAAGAGAAGGCCTGATGGCCTTATCTCTACCAGGTTAAATAAATAAATAAATAATAGTGCTCTCATAATCAGTGGTGTATCTTAACAGAAAATGTTTATTATCTCGAAAACAGTTCATTTGCGGATCAATGTTTACTGGAAGTTTTTGCTTGTATTAGAGAGTACTATTCGACTTAAAATTATTGATAATCACTTTTGAATCACCCTGTATTCATCGTGGCATAAAGTCCTATAGATTTTATCATATGTTAAAAATGATAATGTGCATTATACAGGGACATCATTTTATTTTTACTAATATTTTTAATATTAACCTGTCTATACCTTTAGAGAACCGGAAACACAGCTTGCTCCCCCCTCCAAGACTGGAGTTCGATGATACTAGCGTAAAACACAAATCACTCTACTAGGTATAGGAAAGAAGAAAAGTAGTTAATTCATTTACGTAAACTAGGAAACATCGCGATTTTGAGTTTGATAATTTTCATTAGGTTTTTCTTTAATCAAAGTACAGTACTGTATTAAGAATAAGTGTTTTTACTCACGAAGTGAGTTATCCATGCGAACGTATTCATTATGCAGTGTATATTATACTGTCTACAGCACATTAGCGTACAATATAGAGAAAGAAGTTAAATTGAAAAATAATCATAATATGAATATTTAAACACAATTTTGAAAATGGTGGCCGTTCATTTCGATACAGGCTTCAGTTCTTTTGTGAATATTATCGCACTATAGACTATTGCATCTAATTCCAATTGCCAGTTTCGTCCTTCGTACTAGTAACTCATGTTGAAATAATTCTGTACCTACTCTACGTACTGTAAATTCAATCTTCACTTCTGCCCGACCCGAAAATATAAAATTACTCAGACATGCTATATACTGTCCGTCCAAGTGGTTATGCCGCAGGATTGTAGAAAGGGAGGAAATCATGTGACAGTTAATTACTTAACGAGGCCCTTTTATTTAAGTTAAATTAAACAGCTGTATAATATTATGTAAACTTCCAATTCCTAAGAGAAATTAATGTTTTCAGAAAAGAGCTAAGACAGCCCAGCTATTACAGAGGGGCGAGCAGAAGCAGGTGGGGGAAATCGGGATGCGACGTAGGCAAACGGACAGTACCTGTGCGAAAATATGATTCAATATTGAAAGCTCTTTCGTCACTGGAAAACGCGAACATATTTCTGGAACGTACTATACTCAGTAACTCAGTATTGCTTACTCTCTGCGGTCTTGGTTCTGTGTGGAGTTGGAACTTCCTTAGTAGAAGGGGTGGAGTGAAGTACATTCAAAAACTCAGGTACAATAAAAATTGAAGTAAAAATAAAATGATGTCCCTGTATAAAAGAGGAGTGTTCATATTTTGTTTCTTATGCTGGGATGTCACTCGCCACCTTCTCAGCTCTTGAATTCGGAATGCACGAAACTCCTTGCTAGAGAGATATATGGACTGGAAGGTCAATCACCCTACTCTCAAAGTTTAAAACAGACCCGTTACTATCGTATATGTAGTGAAGACATTCGTGCAACAAAGGTTAAGAGAGGCAGAGCACTGCGGTGTGCATAATGCATCATAATGGGCAAAAGAGCGCGTCTTCTTTTTATTAAGGATAGACGTACATACATGCATACTCAATTACTCAGTGTAAATACAGAGTACGTTGACCCTTTGGCGTACTTTCACTACCTCGCCGCCGGCAGCTCGCAGTCCGATACGTACAGTTCGTGTAACGTGCTTCGTACCGTGTCAAGCCCTCCAACTTTATCACTCCGCTACAGAACTGGTACCAAGTGCCAAAATATCTGGAAAATGGGTCAGTCGGCCTAACTTAATCTTTTAGTGGCATAGTATAAATTCCTTCTCTTCAGCTCGCCCTTCAGGGTATATGTACGTGAACGACCACAAATATTATCAGAAAATGCAGGCTATAAATTTCTAAAATTTTATAAGGAAATGAACTCACAATTGGGCAAAAATTACAAGGTACCACAAAAAAACTTATTAGCACTTAAATCTATACTAATAATAAATCTGTAGCCGAAATTTTTCTGGTAATTTTCGATTTTCCAAAAATAATTGGTCCTAACATATATAATTAACCACCCTGAAACCGAAAATAGCATTTTTTAAATTTTTGTTTGTATGTCTGTCTGTGTTTGTTACCTTTTCACGCGATAATGGCTGAACCGATTTATATGAAAATTGGAATATAAATTAAGTTCGTTGTAACTTAGATTTTAGGCTATATGGAATTCAAAATACTTTATTTAAAAGGGGGGTTATAAGGGGGCCTGAATTAAATAAATCGAAATATCTCGCTTATTATTGATTTTTGTGAAAAATGTTACATAACAAAAGTTTCTTTAAAAATGATTTCCGATAAGTTTTATTCTTTACAAAAATTTTGATAGGACTGATATTTAATGAGATAAATTAGTTTGAAATTAAAATAACGCCATCTAAGACGGTGCAATGAATTAAGAACAAATGACTTCGTCTATAAGGGGCTTTGGACAACAACAATCGAAACAGGGGCCTTGGACATTAACAATCGAAAGCTATTAAACATACCCTACAGAGAATGTTTCTGTATGAAGTAATATCAGAAGTTAAATTAACCGATTTGTATAATTAATTATTATTTCACCATTGGAAAGTGTAGTTTCTCTAGATGGACATAATGCTATAATGTTATTACAGTAACGTCTGAGTAAATCGAGGACAGGTAAGATTAAAATAGCTTCTTATGCACAGAAAATTTGATAGGCTATTTTGTACATTCGTTTTCTGTATTTCTTAAAATAATATTTATGTACACTCATTTTAATCTCAGAGAATTAACGAACAACGAGAGTGTAAATTGATTTAGTATGCAGTAATAGTACGTTAGCTTAGCAATCCATTATTTTATAATTCAAATTTTAACTATGCTCAATTGAATCGTGTTAAAATACATAAAATATATATACAATAAATGCAATGCAAAAAAAATAGGTAATGAGCGAAGCAGATTATCTTGCGCTGTTGTAAAAGTTGTTCCCTGGATCAAACGTCCTATTTTAATTATGTAATTACTTTATATTTATTTCTAACAGGTGCAGCGGAGCGCACGGGTACGGCTAGTATCTAATAAAAGTACAAAAAAAGTTTACTAATAATATTTTTTAGAATTCAATTTTTACTTTAAATTAAATTTTCTAAAGTTTGAACATTTTCACACATATTATTTCATAACTCAACAACAATTAGAGATAGAATTCTGAAATTTTGTACACTTATTTAACATGCATTTATGCAAAAGGTAGACTACAATAATGCCCATTTCTTTGAAAATAGAAAAATTAGGTCACAAAATATTACGTAAATTTTAATACATGTTATACAAGACAAATAAAAACTTAATTGTATTAAAATAAACAGCTCTACATGTCTGAGAGTAGTTTACTTTTCAGAAATAAGCGTTTATTACATGCAGGAAAAATATTAAAAGTGTCAGAGAGACCACAACAATGTTATGGTTACCAAATGATGTAACTGCAGAATTTGTTTGTTTTTTTCACACTTTGATAAAACTGGTTTGAAAAATATTATTAGTAACCTTTCTTATACTTTTATCAGATATTTAATTTCTAATAAGTCTTGTTGTGGTACCTTGTAATTTTTGTCCAATTGTGAGTTTATTTTCTAATAAAATTTTAGAAATTTAGAGCCTGAATTTTCTGATAATATCTGTGGTTGTTCACGTACATATACCCTTCAAAGAGATGTAGGGATTTTTACTGCAATAAACAATCGGAGCATAGAGTGTCTGTCTTTTTTTTTCTTATATATATTTTAGAAACTGACTCAATATGAAGAATATTTTGGCAAAATATGAAATAAATAGGCTATTTAAATGGTGAAATATCTCCGTTCCTGAACCATTTCGAGCAGGTTTACATCATTATTGATAAAGTAAGCCTTTTACGTTTATTGCTCAAGTGTTAACGCGTTGGTCTTCCATCCAGGTGGCCCAGGCTCGATCCCTGGCCAGATCATGATTGAATATGTTGCGGACAAAGCAGACGTTGGAAAGGGTCTTTCTCGGAATACTCCCGTTTCCTTCTATCATCAACACACTCCACCTCACCCTAATTTCATCTACCATCTGCAATAGTAAAAATAGGCTAGGGTGAAGTTTTGGCAGTAAGAGTTTTTTTGAAGGGCTTGGGGATCCGGGCCCCTGGGACTTATTAGGATACTTATATGCAGATGTAGCCCGGCTCTATCAGGGGCTGAGGCAGAATGGCCCACCTGCCAGCATCGGATTCACAAATGCCATCCAGGACACCTGTCGGACTAGGACAGTCATTGCATATATAGTACGCATAATAGGTTGAAGCCTGACTCAGTGTCCTCTTAAAGCTAAGTCAAGTCTCTATATTTAATATCCTACCAAATAAAATAGAATAAATCTGCATAATTAAACGGTATGTCAGCACCATCAAATTCTTACTGAATGCAAGAAGCAGATAACTCCATTTTTATACAATAAAATCTCGTTAATCCGGATACCGATAAACCGGACTTCGCTTAATCCGGACAGACAAAAAACCAAGAGTTTGGAAAAATTAAAGAACCTTGTTTGCATTAAAATAATTAAACTATACAAACAAATATTATTATCGATTACACATTTTCCTGTACTATACACTGTATTTAGGCTTATGCCCTTTAAATACATCATAATAAAAGTGTTTCGTTGCTATAAACGGAGTTTTAATGCACTTTCTGCTTTTTTTTACGTCATTTCAGTTAATCTGGACTTCCGTTAAACCGGTCAACTTCTCCCCTAATTAGTCCGCATTACCGAGGTTTTACTGTATTGAAGGAAAAAAATAATTCTTACATTGCCTGGACTCAATACTGGTCACAATACAACACAATTAACAACTGAGCGATTTTTAGAACTGAATGCCTCCAACTCAGTATTCAGTCTTCGATCACACGCTCCTTCTTACTTGCAACTTTTTGCATGTGCAAGTAAAACGTCAAGTGAGGAGGTTATTTTCAAAACGACCCTTATCCATTCCCATAATTTTGTGAGAAATCATGAAAAATGTTTTTAGGTCTAAAATTTCTTATCAGCTAGACATGAGACATTATGAAACCAAAGAGATTGGATGCATTCAGAATCAAATGGAAGCATGAGACTCTTTGATTTCAAAGCAGGAACTAATATTCTGTCGCAATTTTGCCAGTTTCATTCCAATTGTCACTTTTAGCACAAAATTTTAGTGGTTTACAGGGCGTTCTGAAGCTAAATCATGACAGTTGTATCATAGTCTAGTAATATACAATCACGAAGCTCAATACGTAGTAAATATGCATCCATAAATAGTTGCTAACCACTAAGATCGCTAATATCGCCTCATTACAGACAATGAGAAATAGTACCGGCACAGCCTATTGTTTCTAGCAACCTCACAAGTCAAGCTTCGTGACTGTATATACTAACTAGACTGTGGTTGTATGCAGAGTTATATTTGAAGAATGCATGGACATACAGTAGGAAGCCCATTTTCGTTATCAGGTGGACATGAGATGTTTTGAAAATGAGCTCCTCAAGCAAGCTGTTGCGTCTGGACCGAGGTAATAATTTCGCAATACTTACTGAATATTTCGTTATACTGGACTAGCGGAAGACGCAATGCATATTGCGCTAAAGTGTCAGGCAACGAATGATTTGAGACACAGTTGGGTAGATAAACAATTTCTACAAATAAACGCTACAGTAGTTTATAAAAAAATGAATGGTCACCTAAACGCCAGCAATTTGCATAAATTAGGAAAATTTCTTTTTAGAGTTAAAATTAGATGGGAAGAGAAAGTCAAAGCTCTAACGGAGATGGAATTATAAATGTTTGAGTAGTCACACGATAAGAAACTACGAAGAGTAGTCAATGAAGTTAACAGAATAATTCTTAAGAGATTGAGCATAAAATGAAAAAGCTAAAGTAGGAGTTTTAAATACAAGAGCTATACTTAGTATTAGGCCTAGTTGTGTATTATTATTATTATTATTATTATTATTATTATTATTATTATTAGTTTTATTATTGTAAACAGAGGAAACTTATAGGTTCATTATGTATTACTTTGTGTTATATTTGTATTGAGAGTGATGGCGGATTAAGAACTGGAATACATCTAATCCGCCATGACGTGAACAAAGATTGATGAAATAAATAAATAAATAAATAAAATAAAATAATAAAATATTTCGTTATACTGGCGTTCATTATAACAACATTTTACTGTAGCTAGGGAACAAAAAAAAACCTTGCCCAAAAACAACAAATCTCTCTCCAGAGTGAAATCTCCGTCGCCTTTGGTAAGGAATCCTCAGGTGAATGCACAGGAAACTGGGGTATTCGCAGATATGTCCCACAACTGTTTTGTTCTCCATGAATCGAAGACTATTATCTGCGCATTTCGAACTGGGGGCTCAAAGTCAAGCAATAGACTGTATTTTCCATGTGTGCTTCCCGCAATCCTGGCAGTGACGTCGCCAGGATCAGAGCAAGGGGGGTGCGGATGGAGTGCGAGCTGTAAAAATGTGGTACATAAAAAATCCAAAACGTTCTCTCATGCACTTGAGCGCATACTATACATCTGTTTATTAATATTACTATTTATTATTATTATTATTATTATTATTATTATTATTATTATTATTATTATTATTATTATTATTATTATTGTTCATGACATCCATAATGATACACAAAGGCAGTGGTTGCCAAACACCACGAAATTGTGACGTAATAGAAATGCAACCCGCACACCAATATCGCAGGGAGAGGGGTGGAGTGGGTATCTCCTCAGGTAATGCAGTGAATAACAGTGCAGAGACTGACTGTGACCAAAAAACGAAAGAAATATAATATTCTTCTACTTATTAACTGTACAGACTTTTTTCCATGTTAATTTTTTATCCTCCTATTAATTATTTTTGTATTATTAATAAAATAACAAATTTATTTTCTTATTTAACATAGAAAGAGCGTGTACTTTACATCAGCAGTAATTTGAAATTAGAAAAACGTACCAGGCTGGTCACGAAGTTGTAAATTACGCTACATACTTCAAAAAAACGTTGAAGTATTTTACTCCGATTAAGACATAGAAGCCGATATTTTTTATTGTTTATTTATTAATGAAATATTCAAATTACACTCATACGTAGAAAAAAAAGTGGAAGTTTTTGTACCGATTAAAACATAGAAGCCAATACTTTTTATTGTTTATTTATTAATGAAATATTCAAATTACACTACATACGTCGAAAAAAAAGTCGAAGTATTTTACCCCGATTAAGACATAGAAGCTGTTACTTTTTATTGTTCGTTTATTATTCAAGTTACAGGTAAGGGCGTGGTAGTCTTCATAATAAGAAAAATAATGACAACGTACAATTGTTCTTTTATACTTCATTTAAAATTTTACAAACATTTAAGTATCTCATATTTTTGCCATCTGCACAAAATAAGTACTTTTCCTTCTATGCGCCTTAAAATTAAGTTTTTACTTACTATCTGTTTTCGAAAAGACATCGAAACATATTATCCTACACATTTGTAACATTACATGCGTACGTCCGCTGCTGATAAATGTCTTTACTTATATCGAAGTGATGGCTGTAAACAGAGGGTGGGGATATGATGCCATGGTTACGCTTGAGTGGAGACAGGGGCATGTGTCGCGACACAGCTTTTGGCGATCACTGCACTAAGGGATGTAGTTTTTTCACATCCAAGAAATTGTTTGTTTGTTTTTGTTTTTCAAAAAAAACTTATGCCTAGTATTTTTCAATAAATTGCCCTTTGGGGTGCAGAAAGGGGTGCTCCGATTTTTATGGGGTGCTTGCGCACCCTTTCGCACCTCCCCTTGGCGACGTCCCTGAATCCTGGACCATTCTCTTCAACTAAAGTCAGTTGAGGCAACCGGAATTACCAGTGCTTCATTTCACAGTTTTCAGTTCAGTGACTCGCGCGTGGTTTGTACTTTTGTACGTGACCTTGAGACGCCAGTTCGAAATGCACATATAAAAATACAGTAGAACCCCGATTATCCGTCACCCTATTAACCGATTGTTGGATTATCCGTCTGTCATTCTCTCCTGTTATTGTTGCATAAAAAATATTGAGTACTGCACAATACATTAGTACGTACTTTTTTTCATAGAAAGTGATATTACAAGCATTTGCCCTTACACATTATGATCTACTGTTCGAGTGACCTGTTTAATTTATCTGCAAAACGTCTTCCAGAAGTGCCAAAATTATACATTTGTGCTAAATATCGAAGAGAAGTGCATATAATTGAGTGGTTTTGGAAAAGAAGAAATGTCGTTCATCTCACATCGGAATACGAGATTGGAGTTACAACTGTGCGAGATTTAATAAAAAACAAGGATAAAGTGTGTAAATGACTTCAATCTATAACATGAGACCTATACTTTTCCTCGACTCTTAGAAACCCGTCATTAATTCATTCATTCATAGTGTTCTGTCACTGCAAACCCAGCATTCTCCAGTGTTTTTTATTTTCTGCCTTCCTCTTAGACTCCGCATATGATCCATACTTAATGCCTTTTATTATTTGATATCTTCTTCTGGCCCGAAATCTTCTCCCGTTCACCATTCCTTCCAGTGAATCTTTCAGTAGGCAGTTTCTTCTCGGCCAGTGACCCAGCCAATTCATTTTTCTCTTCCTGATCAGTTTCAGCATCATTCTTTCTTCACCCACTCTTTCCAACAGAGCTATCATACTTAAAAGTTCTGATACTGTACCTAATGTGTTGAAACACATAACCACAGAGAAAATTATGAAACTGAAATATGCAACACTTAATTTATGAAAGTCTTCTATGGTACGGATTATCCGATTTTCTCGATTAACCGTTCAGCCCACCCCCTTCATTACCACGGATAATAGAGGTTCTACTGTAGTTGCTTTTAGTAAAGAGTCCTCACGTAAGAGTCTTACTCCATTTTTTTTTTACATTACCAATTTAATATCTTTATGACTCCTGTACTTTGAAAAGTGCCACTAAACAAAAGATAATAAGCTCACGAAGTCGCCTGGAAAGCGATATATTTGTACGAGTATGTTTCCGATTAGCCGTTATCTATAGTAGCGAAGAGCGCTGTGTCAATATACCGTATGTATTTTTCACGCCACACAATAAACATACCTGTTACGAACAATCTAGAGGAAGGAAATGCGTGCTGCGGTAAGTATGTGAGGTTTATCGGTCGATGACGAAACAATGTAGTACTACGGTGGGCTGCGCCTTCCTTCTACGGACCGACTCATCCTCCGACGCGCGGGTCAAGGGACTGCCTTGAACCCTGGGCGAGCACGTCCACCCAGTTCTCCCTGGAAGCTTCTAGAACTCCCGACGTAAACCAATGAGACTGTCCCTTCGTTAGTGCTACATGTAATTTTCCCCTTGTTAATCAATCTGTAATCTATCAGATTACCATAATCGCGAACGTCTATCAAATTAGTCTATGCTGAAATACGGAAATGAAATGAACAGTAAACGTAATTGCGACTCGGTTCAAGAAACTCGAAACTAGCAGTAATTATGTGCAAAAGGAAAATAAAAATAGTGTCAATACTACGACAGATTCATAATGTTAATAAAGTAACAAGATACAATTTATTTTGTTTTCCTCACAGAATATATCTGACAAAACAACAAAAAAGATACAGCCTATAGAGATCATTATCTCCGTAACAATTTAAGTATATTTATCATAAGTATCACCATCATAATCATTTCTGGTGAATGATAGACTGTCTTTCAATTCTTGAAATATAACTAGGGCTAGGATTTTGATGAAATTGCATCTTTTTTCTAGTAAGCCAGAAACATAGCTGCTTTAGTATTTATACGTTATGTGATAAACTGAGTGTTTTAAGACATATTTGTTTGGGCATTTGTTTGCATTTTTTGCCTGTTTCAACTCATAAGAGCATCTTTTATTTTATTCGGTCATTTTTTAGGCATTTTCATTTAATTTTGGCCATAAATCCTCATTATTAATGTAAAATTATGTTTATTTCCTTTGATATTTTCTTTACATATTTTGTCCATTAATATCCATTATTTTGTATAATATTTTAATCGTTTTTCTACACAAATATTGCCATTTTAACGTAGTACACCCTCACATAATGTATCAGTCCAACCACCCTTCAATATAGACTCCTCTATACCTGCTAATTCGGGATAAGAGTGATCTTGTGGTAGACTACATGGAAACTAAAAGTAAAGTAAATCCATGGTGCTATAGCCCATGAAGGGCCAAGACTGATCAGCCGACTGCTGACCTCACGTCCACATGCCGACACAGAGGTGAACGATCATACATGGAAACTACATCAGGTAAAATAATTAATTAAAGTGTACTACTTAGAAAAAAATTATGTAAAATTTAATTTAATTACTAGTCTAAATATTAAGTAGTACAAAACTTCATTTCCTACTAAGTCAATTATGTAAGATCAATTTTTAGGGCATTTTAAGGGCATTTTTGAAAGATTTTTAGGTCATAAATGCATTGTTTTTAGGACATTTTTTCATGATTTATAGGTCATCAAAATCCTAGCCCTAATCATAACCTATAAATGGTATATTTCCCTTTACATATTTGTACCCCGCCACAAAAAAACTTCGTTCACTTGAAGCCTAACCTAGGTTTTTCTTTTACTGTCCATATTTCGTTCCCATATTAAAATTCGATGGTGTTCGGGTAAAGGGGGTTAAGTCATTTTTTGTGCTAATTGGAATTTTGTTCCTCAGGGGAACACACAAGTTAAAGTCTACAAATGGGTGTGCAAAAAAAAAAAATACTAGTTAGCATTTGATGTGTTTTATTTAAGTAGAAAATTATTTGCAATAAGATTCCGATGTTTAATTTTCATTTAGGGGAGAGTCGGGTAGTATGGGACATCGGGTAATATCGGACAGTGAGTTTCTTTCATATACCACACGATGATAGTACCTGATTGACATGGTTACGTTTCTGTGATGTCGCATAGAGAAACGTAACCATGTCATTCAGGTACTACCATATGGTGGTAGATGAAAGAAACGCACTGTCCGATACTACCCGATGTCCGATACTACCCGACTCTCCCCTAACTCAAAACTAATTTTTATAACACTTTCTCCCTTCACCCAAACACCATCGAATTTTAATGTAGAAATTACCTTACATTTTAAAACAATATAATTTCTATTCGTATTTCGTACTACCTGCCTTATATAACAGCTATTATGTGGTAGGTACTTATAGTAGTGAGTTCGAATCTCGTCTGTTAATTGTTAATATGATGCACTGCGTTATCTCAGTTGGAAGTTCGAAACCCTGCTGATCGCACATCAGAGGGATCCCGTATGTTCTGTGTAAGATTGAAACTGTCCGAAAGGGAAAAGGATTTCCCCTTGACAAGAGTAATACATTTAAAAATAAATTATTTCAATACAGAATTGTTATGTGAGAAAAATGTGGCCTTATAGACAGAAGTATTATTTTGAACTCAAATTATTTTACAAAATTTCAAGATCATAATTATATGCTGGATTGCATAGATTCTATGCCAGCCTAACCTTGACATAGAATAGTTTTCTTCGTACAACATTTCGTTTGTGTTTCTATAGTCTGTTGCTTCCTAAATTTTTGGGACTGTCCTTTAAGTACTTTTAATTCTTGCTGGAAATAATAATTTAGACCTCACAATTTTCTTCTCAAGTTTTGGAAAGGTTATTGAACAAGAGTTATTTACTTTCCAACGATGCCTCTTATTATGATATTCTATACTCAATGATTCTATACAGGATGGGAAGGGTATATGTGCAAATATTTTGATATTTGTTCAAGAAAAATGCAAGTGAAACAACGCCCTATTTACTCTTTTCCTTGCCCTTATAATTTTTCCATAAATGTATCACGTGTTTTGCGGTATGATGTTTCATGAATGGTAGTACCACGAAAACGCCTGTCACTTTAGACTAAAAGCACGTCATTCGATATCATTATTATACTCCAGCATAAACAGTTAAGGATTCCAAATTCTAACGTATTACACACAGTACAAAATAAATCATGAATGTAATACCATGTGCTAATGTAAAAAGGTGATTGTGTTTGGATATACGATAAATTATTTGATAACCTGTTGTACCACAAAGACCTTCATGGTAAGCCTGGACAGTAGACAACCCCCACAAACTTAGACCTCCGCGTAACTATTGAGGTGTTCGTAATTTCTTTACAAATTACAAATCACCTGGAAGTATTAACTAACCTAAAAACATGGTATTTTTTCATGTCTAAAAAAATAACTTCGAAGATTGAGAAATTTGTTCCAACTATTCCCGATTACCTCTAACAATATTTGCACTTACACTCCTCCCACTCTGTATATATCTGCAGTGCTTGGGAAAAGTGGCATAAGTCAGTTTCCACAAACCTTTTTTGATAATTTATTGACAACTTACAGTGGTTTATGTCGATTTGATTTTTTTCTGTATGAATTATTGTATTGTGAGAAATACTTACGTATTTTTTTCCAAGCGAGCAGATGTTCCGTAAGCTGTCAATAAATTATCAAAAAAGGTTTGTGGAAACTGACTTGTGTCACTTTTCCCGAGCACTGCAGATATGTCCCTGAAACTAATAGACGAATTCCATCGGTTTTAAATAGATGAATACGATTTTATATTGAAATATTAAGCAAAATCTATATATCATGTCAATTACAGATATTTTTACGCATTTGAAACGTTAATGAAATTTTTCTCTTAAAAAATTTGCAAACTATCGATACCTAATTCCACAGTGAAGCTTTTTACATTGTTATTAAGATCTGGTTTTGTCTTTTAGGACAGAATTACTTCATTCGTAAATATGAAAGAACGAATAAACCAAATGTCAGCTGAATATTGAAAAAGAACATATTAAATTAGCACCTTATTTACTTCATTATTTTAATAATTTATATCTTCTTTTTATTTTCATTATATTATGTACTTTTCAACTCTTTCAATTATATAATTTATTTATCTACTCATTTACTTATTTATTCAGTTTATTTACTGACATTGTGTTCAAGTCTACGCGCTTATTCCATTATTTATTTACTTCTAAGTAAGAAGAAAACCAGCACTTGAAGAGTTCAAGTAGTATTTATAGAGCGTATCATTCAAAATATCTATACAAGAGCATTGGCCTATAGAAACCCATAAGGAGGTCTGTTTCACAATTCCAGTTCTCTCTTTTGGCCAGAATAGAAACAAAGCGCAGTTATTGCCCGGGTAACCGAGTTCAACGCACTTGACATAGCCAAGCACAATGCCGCATCAATTCCCGTGCGCTCCGATTTCAATGGCAATGAAATGTGTTTCAATAATTTCTCGTTCAGCGACGGTGTGAACGAATGGAAAGTTTTAACGGAGTTTTAATGGGAAAAGGAATAAGTGGGTGTAATCAACACAACACGGCTTAAGGCTCATTTTTATTTATGATGTCATAACAATAGCGACTATCCCATGAGGAAATTTAATGACTCAACAGGAATCTATAGACTGCTTAATGTTAGATTTCGTAAGTATAACAGCGTGGAGTAAATGTTAAATATTCTTTTCAGTGCACGAAGTTATTGTAATTTTAAACGTGCTGCGTCGATATATTCTCATATTTCGATAGTTTCCGGTGAATATTATTCTTAATATGCATACAATGTGAAAATATAGGCAGAGACAAATATAACTACGGAAGTCCACAGCTACAAATGTAGCTTTTAAAGCAAATTTTCAGTTGTATAATTATATTAGCACAGCAAATATTGCATATTGGCTAATAATACTTTTTCAGATGACTCATTAAAATTATTTGAGTTATAAACGCTTGTGATATTCATCGAGCCAAAGTCGTTAATTCGGCACGAGTGTTACTAATTTCACATCTAGATATTTTACTTGAAATTCAGACTCAGAAATAAGCAAACATGAGCGTAAATAAAATAAAAAAGTCCAATTTATAACCTGCAGTTAATATATCCAGAGCACGTGTACAGGTACTGCAAAAGGAACTTTCTTTAGAAAAAATCAGCTTCGTCGTCCTGGGACATCGTTAGCCGAGCGTAAAGAGTATAGGTTTTCCATTCCGGAGACCTGAATACAATTCCCAGCTACTTCAAATTAAATTTATCTTAAAAGGATACGTTACACATTTTTTATATTCTAGTGATATTTAACTTATTTTATCTTTTTATCATATTTTCCGATAATGATGTATCTATAATGTGATAACTTGAGCTATATATAATCATAATTTTCCTTACTGTGTATACCTAAAAATATTGTTCATTATATGCTTTGTACTTCACTATTTTATTATTATTATTATTATTATTATTATTATTATTATTATTATTATTATTACTACTACTACTACTATAAAATGGTGTCCAATATTCTTTTGAGAAGATTAGCTCCGTACGTAGATGAAATTATTGGGGATCATCAGTGAGATTTTAGGCGTAATAAATCGACTATTGATCAGATTTTTTGTATTCGACAGATAATGGAGAAAAAATGGGAGTATAAGGGTACAGTTTCTATCTGATGCTTTTCCAATTCACTGCGGGCTAAAGCAGGGAGATGCACTATCACCTTTACTTTTTAACTTCGCTTTAGAATATCCCATTAGGAAAGTTCAGGATGACAGGCAGGGTTTGGAATTGAACGGGATACATCAGCTTCTTGTCTATGCGGATGACGTGACTATGTCAGGAGAAAATCCACAAACGATTAGGGAAAACACGGGAATTTTACTGGAAGCAAGTAAAGCGATCGGTTTGGAAGTAAATCCCGAAAAGACAAAGTATATGATTATGTCTCGTGACCAGAATATTGTACGAAATGGAAATATAAAAATTGGAGATTTATCCTTCGAAGGGGTGGAAAAATTCAAATATCTGGAGCAACAGTAACAAATATAAATGACACTCGGGAGTAAATTAAACGCAGAATAAATATGGGAAATGCGTGTTATTATTCGGTTGAGAAGCTTTTATCATCTAGTCTGCTGTCAAAAATCTGAAAGTTAGAATTTATAAAACAGTTATATTACCGGTTCTTCTGTATGGTTGTGAAACTTGGACTCTCACTCTGAGAGAGGAACATAGGTTAAGGGTGTTTGAGAATAAGGTGCTTAGGAAAATATTTGGGGCTAAGCGGGATGAAGTTACAGGAGAATGGAGAAAGTTACACAACGCAGAACTGCACGCATTGTATTCTTCACCTGACATAATTAGGAACATTAAATCCAGACGTTTGAGGTGGGCAGGGCATGTAACACGTATGGTCGAATCCAGAAATGCATATAGAGTGTTTTATTTGGGAGGCCGGAGGGAAAAAGACCTTTAGGGATGCCGAGACGTAGATGGGAGGATAATATTAAAATGGATTTGAGGGAGGTGGGATATGAATCAAGAGACTGGATTAATCTTGCGCAGGATAGGGACCGATGGCGGGCTTATGTGAGGGCGGCAATGAACCTTCGGGTTCCTTAAAAGCCATTTGTAAGTAAGTAAGTATTATTATAAGTATTATTATTGTCTTATATTTTTATACTTTGCATGTCTCATTTATTTTGGCCTACTGTTCACATTTTGTTATGCATTTTCCTTTCTTTCTATATGTTATATATTATATCTGATTTCTATTGACTTGCTGTTTACATTATATTATGATTATCTATTTCAGTTTTGTGTGTAAAATTGTAGGCTAGCCTACTTTACTTTGTTTACTTTTTACATTTTGATAAAAATATTATAGATTTACTTCTTAATATTGCGGAATTAGCCGAGTCTCCCGTACTTATGTTTCTACTGAGAGTATTAGGGCCTACAGCAATTTGTTTTATTTATCTGTGTTAAGACAAAAACAATCCTGACATGGATAATAAGTTCGAGAAAAATTAAAAAGAGTGCTCGGTTTGAATTCGTGAATCTCAATTTAATAATCACCAAGAACAAGAGGGAAATGAGAAGAAAGAGAAGAAATACGGAATAAAGAAAAAACAAAAGAATATGGAGAAAGAACAAGACAAAAAATAGAACTTCCGAAAGTAGTCGATATTCCTTAGAGCGGTAACTGGCGACATCGAAAACGAAAACATATTTCCCTTCGCCTGAGCTCGAACCTGTAATCCCATGATGTTTCATAAGAAAGTCATAAGTGAAACGGAGACTGTCACTTGTTACACGAAATGGCCGGCAGCGTGACGCGAGTTACTCAGTTCACCTACCTTCCAGAGCGTTCTCGATCTTTATAACACACATTTTTTAATCCTCCTTCCTGCTTCGCGTCTTCTCTCGCATCAAATTGCTTCCTGTTGTCATCTCTGTCTGCACAGAGTCTCGTGATCGCTCAGTCTCGCTCGACATTATCATTGTTATTCAGAAATTATCCGTACCGTCAATCTATATCAGCAATTCATTAGGTAAGATGGTAATCATGTGAGACTCACATCTTCCTTCTTCTCAAACGAGGAAATCTCCCGTCGTCGCTGTGATATCGGCCTGCCTCATCCCATCCAGTCAATGAACCCATTCGCCTGTCCCGTTACTTGGCGAGCGAGAAAGAGAGGATCCGACCTCTGCTGGTGTTTTCCTCCTCCTCCTCGAGGCTCAGTCATTCACTCTGCTAGTAGCAAGGTACTTGCGGCTGCAACTGCCATCAGATAGTTCTGGAAATTATCTAGCCTACCCTGAACCAGTAAGTCCTTGAGGCTAAATTTCTTTCCCCTTCACTAGAACTTCTCTTTCATACTAGAATGTTCCTCTAAATACAGACGTGGACAAATTATTAACAATATTGACAATTTTTATAATTCTATTTACAAAATTTGACTTTTCAATTTAGACTACACTTGAAAAATGTAGGCTATTCTAAATTGAAGAGTCAAATTTTGTAAAAAATATAATAAAATCTTCAATTTTGCTAATAATTTGTAAATATGCAGAACATCTTCAGTTTTGCTAATAATTTGTAAATATGCAAAAATATCAATTGTAGTCTAAATTGAAGAGTCAAATTTTGTAAAAATATATAATTAAAAATCTTCAGTTTTGCTAATAAATTTGTAATTATGCAAAAATATCAATTGTAGTCTAAACTGAAGAGCCAAATTTTGTAAAAATTTATAATAAAAATCTTCAGTTTTGCTAATAATTTGTAAATATGCAAAAATATCAATTGTAGTCTAAATTGAAGAGTCAAATTTTGTAAAGATATATAATACAAATTTTCAATTTTTCTAATAATTTGGAAATACGCAAAGATGTCACTGTAGCCTAAATTGAAGAATAATATTTTGTAAAAATATATAATAAAAATCTTCAATTTTGCTAATAATTTGTCCACGTCTGTATTTTCTAGGACTGGTGAATTTCCTTTAGTGCAAGGGAGGCAAATACAATACAATAAAACAGCTAGGCCTATTAAAAAAGATGAACCGTAAGTAATGTCATAATGTCAGGGTTTTTTTTACATATTTCAAACAAAAAGGTTTTATTATTATTATTATTATTATTATTATTATTATTATTATTATTATTATTATAGCTCAGTTGGTAGAGCAGCTGGCTACGGACTGAAAGGTCCGAGGTTCGATCCCAGGTGGTGACAGGATTTTTTCTCGTTGCCGAACTTCCAGAACGGCCCCGAGGTTCACTCAGCCTCCTATAAAATTGAGTACCGGGTCTTTCCCGGGGGTAAAAGGCGGTCAGAGCGTGGTGCCGACCACACCACCTCATTCTAGTTCCGAGGTCATGGAAAGCATGGGGCTCTACCTCCATGCCCCCCTAGTGCCTTCATGGCATGTTACGGGGATACCTTTAATCACGCGCAAAATTATCATAAAATAATATGCAACTTTATTGATGGTCCAGTCATGCAAGATGCAGTGCAACGTGCTTACGCAACCTTCACGAATCTGCAAATATAATTAAGTAGAGTAAACTGGAGTACACGGAGAATTAACGGTGTGCGGGCAGACTAATTCCATTTGACCCATGCGCGCTGCTCATTTGTTGAGAGATCCTCAGTCTGGGTCTCAAAACTGTTAACACTGTGATCCACTGCCAAGATTTAGCTTCTTTCTGATCACGGATCTGGGTGAACGAAATCTGTCTCGTAAATTCTCCCACGATGGTGACCATTAAGCGAGACTAGTCTCAGGATCGTTCCAAAACACATCTATTGCCAAGATCGCTCACAAGGTACGGGCAGCATTGAACTGTATTGTTTTCTTCAGGTCTTTGTGGTACTGAATTGCATAATTGCTTTACGTTTCTGTGTCTAGCGTACAATGATAATGTAGAACAATAACATCAGGGTTTTCAAAAGTCAGATATCGCTCATTTTTTCTTCATTTTGTACACAATCTTAAAAATTCTGACATTAGCAAATTACCACAGTCTAGTATATACAATCACGAAGCTTGAGTTGTGAGGGTGCTAGGAACAATAGACTGTGCCGGTACTACAGTCCGCATTTCACGAGAAGATCCGATTAAGGAATTCGAGTTTTTCCCCCACTCTTATAACCTACCCCTAACACGGAATCGGCCGGCCATAGACTGAGTCTTGTTTGTCCCAGCCGGCCAACGACATCACCCCCATCCACCTGCTCCTTCAAGAACGCTGAGTTACTGGGTTACTCTCTCCGCTTACCCCGCAGGACCGTACTCCCCTCGCAGGGATCCTGTCGTGAAATTTGGACAGTATTTGGCATTGTCTATAATGAGGCGATAGTAGCGATCCTAGTGGTTGGCAACTATGTATCTATGGATGCATATTTACTACGTATTGAGCTTCGTGACTGTATATACTAAACTGTGATATTACTTAAGGGGATACTCCACTAAAAATAACAACTTTTTGAGAGTATGTTTACTATGTAAAGGACTAACAAAATCCAAATTTTGAGCTCCCAAATGTTTTTGACTTTTGATCTTTTTTATTCTTTTTAGAAATATTTTGAAACCCAAATTTCTTTAGTAGAATATCTGAATTTTTAAGCTTCGTTTTTTTTTCGGTTACAATCACAAAACATAGAAAAACATTAATTCTATGCACTCATTTTCTCATTTATTCACATCGGAATTTTCTTTGAAATTTTAAAAATGTTATTATTCCTATAATTCACGAAAAAAAATTAATAAAATAAACTAGAGGCATATCTCACAAAATAAATGGATATAAACATGCAGCTATCTCATAAATACTTGCAGTAAAAATTTCATCCAGACTGATTAATATTTGGCATAAAAAAAGTTGGTACTGAATCAAGAAAAATAAACTTACGAAAAAATGGATTTGAAAGTAAAACAGGAGCATTATATTGTTAATTCATGAACATCTGTGTGAGTCAGGATCGTTTCTCTCTGGAAACTCTGCGACAGCTCTGATAATGGGCAATTATACGTCATATCTCTTCAGAATGTAAATTAGAATGCCTGCACGGATGGCGTGCCCAACTCATTTTCACTGCACTTCTCTGTAATTTCGTTTTACTTTCTTACCAACGCACGATGAGCTCCTAAAGATGCTGTAATTATACTATGTACAGAAGCACAAATATTATTGCATGAAGAAAGTGACTCTTTGGACGTCACTAAGGACTGTCTCATAGTCACGAACGCTTTGTGAATATCTTTATGGGCTACAAACTTTGAGTAAAATGTTGAATGTGAATGAAAACTCTGACCGATCGCTGTGTACACATGTCAGAGGAAGCGATGATGCTACAGACAAATACATTAGAAGACATACAACTCAATACGATCGAGAGACTACTGAAATTGTGAGTGAATGTTATTGTAACTGATGATAAAAATTGGAACTCATATTGTACTGCCCGATCAATAGTACAGGTATCCATTATGCCAACAATTTTTTCTTCCATATTTTTCCCCAAAGATAACGATTTATCTGTTTAAATGAAATGTATAACCATGATGTGCGTAACATATGTTTTTTTGTTTAACATTTGCATATGAATAGTGTATAGGCCTAATGGTTGAACATTGAACTGAAAGTCACCGACAACACATTCTCTTTGTTACCCAATCTTTTCACATCTTTGGCCTGTGTCTTTAATATTGAAACAATATGATCGCCAACATCTAACCACTGACCAGCTTAACAAAGCTGCTAATATGACTACTTTGTCTTTGACTAAAATTCTGAGTCGCCTAAAACAGCGTTTCTCAAACTATGGTCCGCGGACCACCTGTGGTCGTCGAGGTCTGTCCTTGTCCTTCAAAAAAGACAGAAGAAAAAATAAAATTCAAACGAATTGCGTATCACACTTTAGCTTAAAATTTCAGAGTTTGGAAATGACACATGGCAATCGAATTTCACCTTTTCTCCCAGTACTGACATTTTGTGAAATTTATTACCCTACTCGTCTATCGACTTCCCACTCTACTCTCACCACTATACACGTGGTGTTTCTCGCCAACTTTTCCCTGCACATCTGGCGCCGCGCCTGTAACCCAGCCAGGGACCACCCGAATTCAAAGTTAGTAGGTTATTTTACGACGCTATATCAACATCTTAGGTTATTTAGCGTCTGAATGAGATGAAGGTGATGATGCCGGTGACATGAGTCCGGGGTCCAGCACCGAAAGTTACCCAGTATTTGCTCATATTGGGTTGAGGGAAAACCCCAGAAAAAACCTCAACCAGATAACTTGTTCCGACCGGGAATCGAACCCGGGCCACCTGGTTTCGCAGCCAGACGCGCTGACCGTTACTCCACAGGTGTGGACCGAATTCAAAGTATCGAACCTTAATTCAATTTTAAAATATAACTATACTGGTATCAAAATATGTTACGAAAATTATAAATTTGCTTTCGAAGGGAACAAGAGTAAGGTGGTCGGTCCACGGAACTGTTCTGACTTTAAAAGTGGTCCTCACTTCAAAAAAGTTTGAGAAACGCTGCCCTAAACAAAAAGACGATTTTATATTCCAATAATAATAATAATAATAATAATAATAATAATAATAATAATAATAATAATAATAATAATAATAATAATAATAAGTTAATAATAATAATAATATTTATAATTATTATTAATGTTATAAAACTGGCATATTCTGTAAATAATGGTTTTCATAATTGTTTAAAACTATCAGATTGGCAACACTTAGTCTATAATCAGTTTTTCCAATTCTTCCCATCGAAACACAGCTAGCAACACCCCGGTCCTACTGCGGCAAACTGACAAACTTCCAAGATGATATACATTTAATTATAAGAATTAAATCCATCTGGTTGATGCTATGTTGAAGCTACGGACGGATTTGAATCCTGCCTATGTTAGTCTGTTGTTCTATATTCGTTAAGTTTTAGGTCGAGAATACTGGGTTCGAAAATTGAAAGGGAAAAATAAATCTCCATACAGGCCTATAGGAGTGGAAACTTTGCATTTTTTTGTAAAAAAATATATATCCAAGCTAATGAAATTGTAGGCCTACCTGATTTCTCATTCGCCTCGCTGAGCTTCCAGCCATATTACGACGAGAAGAAAGAAGTTCCACATCCTTGCATCGTACGACCCTTCCTTATCTTCATGATCACAATTTTCTATGTATTACTTTTGTTATTTTTCTTTTCTTTCTGTGTTCGTGTTATTTTTTATGTATTTTTATTTTTTTTATAATAGTTTCTTGTTTATACATCTTGATTACACAACTTTTAACACTGTATCACTTCGGAATATGTATGATAAGAACTTTCTTGTGTTAAATTTTAACGTACCTTGTTAACATGTTTCGACCTATTTTGGGTCATCTTCAGAACTGGTCGTTGTTGGTCTTGGCGCCTCTTGTTTCCTGTGAGGGGGCGTTCGTAGTGTAGAGTCAAAGAGTGTATGTGTTTTGAAATTGAGTTGTATGTTGAGAATATCGTTGGGGGTGTGTTTTCGTGTGTCTGTATATTTCATATTGTTCTAGTGTGTTGAGTTTCTGGCTTTTTGGTTGGATGTGCAGTATTTCCATGTCTGTGTTGATGTCTCTGTGGGTGTGGTTAGCATTTGTGATGTGTTCTGCATATGTGGAGGTGTTTTGTAATTTTGTTATGGCTGTGATGTGTTCTTTGTAACGTGTTTGAAATGATCTGCCTGTCTGTCCTATGTAGAAGTTGTTGCAGGTGTTACATTTGAGTTTGTATACGCCTGTGTGGTTGTATTTGTTTGTTTGTGTGTTGAGATGTTTTTGTAGAGTGTTTTTGATCTGTATGCGATGTTGTAATTAATTTCTTGAATGAGGTTGCAATTTTATGTGTGTTTTTGTTTTCGTATGTTAGTGTGATGTATTTTTTGTGTTCTTGTTTTTGTGTTGTATTCTTCTGTTTTTTTGTGGTTTTGTTTTGTCTTACGTATTATGTTGTCTATTATGTTGGGGTTGTTGAAGATGACCCAAAATAGGTCGAAACATGTTAACAAGGTACGTTAAAATTTAACACAAGAAAGTTCTTATCATACATATTCCGAAGTTTCTTGTTTTCTTTTCTTTCCTCCCCTTTTCCCATTTGTCTGTATTTTCTCTCTTAGTTTATCGTCTCTTTTTCTTTTTACCTGACATATTTAAATTTACCCTTATAATTTTTAAGTAAAATTACAGACCTTTATTTCGCATATAATAGTACATTATGCAACGAGCCTATAATGAAGGTAATTAAGAAGTGAGTATGGATATTTATGAAACGAGCGCAAGCGAGTTTCATAATTTTCATACCAGCTTCTTAATTACCATTATAGGCGAGTTTCATACGACTTTTTATGCTCGACCATATTTCTAACTTGATATTATTAATTTTTTAGCAATGTCCCGTATGTTGTGAGATGTGCGGAGACGCGAAAGTATTGATTTTTTCCAAGGAACAGATGTCCACATTGACCTTGCTAGGCCATAAGAACCTACAGAGATAACATTGAAATTAAATTAGACATTGGAAAACGAGAAGACAAATTGAATTTATTTGAATATTATTTACAATTAACGCTAATTATTATAGTAACAGAACATAACCTTCTGCGACAGTATTGGATTTCCAGCCTCCGTGACTTTTCGCTAATTCTTTTTCGATTGCATATCCGAGAATAATCGATACTTGCGGTTTTATAACGGTAGAAAGCTGACCTGTCATTGGCTGAACAGTTGTAACCTGAGTCGTCATTGGCTAAAAGACCTGACCTTTAATGAGTGGGTGTACTTTAATGACATGCATTAAAGGTCTGCTACCAGGTGTATAATTACTACATTTCGGCATGGTCGAGCATAAAATAATTAAAAAGACCAAGCCGAAGAGTCTGTTTATAACACCGGCATTAGAGATGACAAGATGACACTCGAGGCATATTTTGTGGTCCATTCAACGTCCGAAAATAGAAAGGCCTGGCACAGTTAAAAATGTCTTTTGTTGACATACACGCCTAACTGTACAAGAGCTGCGAAGATTTACGATATGGGAGAGAGCTACTTGTAGCACATAATTGTTTTTAAATAGCCTTTCCTGGATTACTAACAGCCACAAATCTACAGGTTCTCAAATATGGGTCAAGAAGAATGGCAGAAACAAAATTTACTGTTAAGGCTTTGGACCACACCACTCACTTTCTCGTACTTTCTAATTCCCGCTCGACACAGTAACACAACTCACTACTTCGACACAGCATGCTGTCGAGGGCTCTCGGATCACGGTTTAGATTCCTATCGACGTTATTGTCTCACGATCGTAAGCACACGACTCACGGGAACTTGTTAATAAATTGTTTTAGTAGCTAATACACTTCATGAAGCGCGATAATACGTTCAAATCTCACAAATTTATCTTCAGATCTGAAAACTGAACCAACAGTGCAACAGTTACCACAAAATAGGCTATTGGCGATACTAGATCCTGATAGTGAGTAAAAGAATTGTAACTTTTATTGGATACGCATGATTTGTATTTCTGTCTGCAGTACATGAAATTAAAAAAAAAAAAAAGAAGAAGCTGCAATAAACAAAACTTTTGTCAAACATTTATTTCTTGAAATAACTCTCCAAATTTTGGAACACATATATTTAAACTTTTTCTTTGAGAACTATCTGAACTATTGAAAGGTTTGTAAACTATAAACACTATTCAGAATTCAAGATTACATTTCGAAACGAATACGAACAGAATCACAAAAATAGGAAATGCAGAAATGTTGGTGGAAATCTCGTCTAACACTTGCTTTGTCCACAAGACTTTCTCATAATCTGACGAGAATATTTTTTTTACACCACCCCGATGCTAAAATACATATATTTTTTTTAGTTGCGAATAAGCCCATTTAGGCAGTGCTATAATGGTAATTTTTTTCTTGGCCATACACTCCACCCCTTGTTTTCTCCTTTGAAATATATTTTACCCCCTCACCCCATCTCTCCGACTGTCATTAATGATTTTTTTTTTAATATTAAAGAAGAAGTAAAGAAATTGTTTTGCTGTACAACAACCTTGATGTAAAGACTACACCATGTAGCACCACCGTAGAAGCACACTTGTCTCGATGAATTTTGGAGTGTGTATTTGAAGCACTTCTTGTTTTCAACTGCAGAGGTGGACAATTTTTGTTCATGAACATCAAACAAAATACATTAGGAACAGCAAGAGATGATCTAAGATCTGTACAGATCTCCGCGTATAAAAAGTAGGCACCCATATGCCGTATGGCTCCATACAGACAAAATTTTCTTTTTCCCCATACGATTAATTAAAAAAATAGGTTCCCAAACGATGTATGGCCCCGTATGGCCTCCATGACAGCACTCCATTTAGGACTACGTAAACTACTTAGAGGCGTTTCTTTGCCTTTCTTTTCGTCCATAGTTTTCTCATTCTTTGCTGTGGGCTTCTTTTCTGTCTTCAGTCCATGTAATTCCTATCTTTTTTCCTTCGGTTTTTCCTCTTTGTCAACTTGCCATTTATGAACTTTGATTTCAAAGATCTCTCTATTTAAGATGACTTCATGTGTGATTTCTGCCAATTTTAAGTCATTTTTTGATTTCGCTAATCCATTTTGTAGTACCTATCTCTTTGTTGTTTACTCCTATCTTCATAAAATTCAACTATTTGTTCCGTGAGTCGTTGGGGTTCATTTGAAATTATTATTATTATTACTATTACTATTATTATTATTATTATTATCATCATCACCATCATCATCATCATCATCATCATCATCATCATCATCATCATCATCATCATCATCATCATCATCAGCATTAAAATTCTGATTACCCCGAGCTCACCTACATGATACAAGAAAAATAAACTCTGGAAGTTTAAGAACTCATTTTTTATAACTTCGGCTCTAAAAAGATGAGGGCAAACCAATATGCTCCTTACAGGACAAGAACCCCAGATACTCTAGCTCGATAGCTTCTTTGGTTTAAACCCATATCTGAATGTTTTGCAGAACAAATCAAATTTTAGATGATCACAGGGCGATGCTCCCAAGAGCACTCCTCGACTGAGGCCCCTAATGTTGTCATGGTGTATGAAAAACTATAAAAGAAACTGCATGAATTCAGATTGCTATAGATTTGGTCCTAATTATGGTAGAGTTTTTCTTAAATTTTGTGTGCTAAAAGGAGAACTTTAGATTATTATTACACCACATTACAATGGCGCACTTTATTGATTTTCTATAGCCCTGATGGTAATGAAATTTCAACCACTTGTTGTCAGAGGAAACTAAAGTAAAACAACTAGCATATCATTTTAATATGTCCATTATTTTTGCACTAGAGCTCAAACGATTATTCATTGTTCAAAAAATTACCTTTTTTTCCTTCTAGAAAAATGAACACAAATCAGAATCTTTTAAAGATATTTTAAAATGACTAGGGTCATTAAGACTAAAACATATGTATTAACAAGCCCTATAGATTTCATAACATTAAGTTCAATAGATTATGAAAAGAGTGTACCGATAAAATGAATTTAAAAATACAACTTTAAAATTTTTAAATTAATTTCTAGCTTACGATGCAGTAAGTAACAGTCCTTTTATGTCCCTTCAAATGTCAAAAGTTTCTTTATTGAGCACAAAAAAATTAGAAAGTTACCATCATAAGGATCAAATCTATGACAATTTGATTAATGTAGTTTTTTTTTTTTCTAATTTTTCATACATCATAACAACCACAGTCTAGTATATTACAGCCACGAAGCTCAATACGTAGTAAATATGCATCCATAGATAGTTGCTAACCACTACAGTCGAGCCGTTCTTATTTCCGGCGTGGCCACGCCTTCTCGACTTTTGGCGCGAAGAAGGTAGGCAATAGCGGTGTTGCTAAATCTCTGTCAAGCCAATAGTGAACGGACGCAGTTCTAATAGCTGGTTGTCGAACAATCAGTCGGTATTGTTGTTAGTGCTGTGTTATCGCTGAGTTTTCAGCATCACTATGCCGCGGAGGAGTCGGAAGACGATCAATTCGCAAAGCAGAAAAATGATTCTTAGCGTTAGAGATTATTTCGAAAATGAACGTAAAATAAGAGTAGTTTATTGCCTTTAATGCAAGTGGTGTAAAGAACAGCTGATGCGTGTGATGTGAACAAGTTCACGGTTTCTCAAATAACGACAGAGAAGTACGGACAATGCGTCAAAGAAGAAAATAAACTGAGAACTATGGCGGCGGCAGGTACTAACAATGATTGTAGCGATCTAGGCGTAGGACCTCTAAATTGAACAATACCGTTAGGCAAGGTTCTTCGTGTAATTTTTTTATGTAGCAATGACTTATCATGACAAAATTTTTAATACTAACATATTAATACTTAATTTACCGGTTTTGTGGTTTTAGTTATTCATTCACATAAAAAATGTTTATTTATTATATTTTACAGCTTTCTCCCATTTTAGTAATTTCTAATATTGTTTCTGTATTTACGAAAATCGTTACTTCAAATGGTCGGAAAAACCAATTACAGCACAACATGGTAAGTCTTCTGTGTCCTGGGATGCTAGGATCAACAATAACAATAATATATAATATTATGTATTCATATATTACTAATTATTTATCGAAGGAAATAATTTTTCGTTCGATGTTTAAGACTAGACATGTGCTAAAACTTCGTTAAGAGTACAAGGGTAGCAGTGTTGTCAGATCTTTAAAAAATATTTCCGGAGGTTATAATGAAAAAAATCCGGAGATTTGTCCACAATTTCCGGAGACACTTTCGAAAATCACATAAAATGTTATTTTAACCTTCTATTACAAAACATGAACCTATAATAAAAAGATTTCTACTTTAATTTTTTTAATCACCAATTTGATTAGTAGTTACCACCTTCTTCTCCTCATAGATGTTTCTCCAGATCAGATATGTTCATTTTTACGTGTTACATATTTTATATTTAGGGAAACTTTAATAGTCAAGTTATAAAATATTAACAAAACTTTAACTATATAATGTTCATCTATCAGTTTTAATGTATGCCAGAGATTGATTTTTCTAAAAAAGTAAATAATTTCCTACATTAAAAAATCCGGAGATTACAACATTATTTCCTATTTTTCCGGGAAGTTAAAAAATTCCGAAGATCTCCGGAAATTTCCGGAGACCTGGCAACACTGAAGGGTAGACTTGACAACGCAGTAACATCCACTGTGAGCGGGAAGCGGTATGTCGTCTGCATAACCTTGACGACAACCACTGCCAGTGAAGCAGCGTGTCAGCTGACCAGAAGCTGTCGTGTGATTTGCTGCCGGAAATAAGAACGGCTCGACTGTAGGATCGCTAATATCACCTCATTACAGACAATGCGAAATAGTACCGGCACAGTCTATTGTTCCTATCAACCTCACAACTCAAGCTTTGTGACTGTATATACTAGACTGTGATAACAACCATCTTCCCTTAGTATAACGCCTGCATGTTGCAACAGACACACACATCAACACCATTCATGTGATACAAAACAATGACAGGCAATTCTGTTTCCTGCTATGAGAATATTAGAATATTAATATTTAGAAAGTGATGTTCAAATTTCGGGATGGAATTAGGAATGCTGTTATAACGGAACGTAAAATTGAAGAGCAAGTGCCATACTTCGCAGCACTGCTTCAATTAATGGAAGATTGACCCGGGGGAACGGAACAGAAATACATACTTTTAAATGCGTATTTCTTTGGCCCACCTGTTCCACGCACAAGAGCTGGGGGTCAGTGACACCGTCCGCAAGAGCGAGCTGTGAGGACTCACGTCTCAGATGCTCTTCTAGAAACCACAAGACCCATTCCACCCCGGAAATACCAGCGCCTTTTGTATCGTTTCAAGGAAAGAGCCCCGTGTATAAATTGCAGGAAAACCTTCTTCGACATCCCACAGTGTAAACTAAAAAGAATTCTGAGATACATTGGCCTTACTGGACAAAAAAACATCGCCGAGTTACTCATACTTTCTGCATGACATACTTAAAACTTCGATTGACAAAACTTCATTTCTCACACTTGTTTATTAAACCGTGTCGGACTGTAAAGAAAACAATTATCGCAGTGTCCATATTTTATATACCGTACAATATTATAAGTATTGTGAAATTTTAATTTTCCTACCAATTTTTTTTCTATTGTACTATTAAAATTATAGCATATAGCCTATTAACCTGTTGTATTCTATAGGAAACTTTGCGAATTTAAGGGTTAACTTACTTACTAAAACATAAACAAATTTAAATTAAGTAACGCATATCCAGGCAATGGAAATATAAAAATTGGAGATTTATCCTTCGAAGGGGTGGAAAAATTCGAATATCTTGGAGCAACAGTAACAAATATAAATGACTCTCGGGAGAATAAATATGGGAAATGCGTGTTATTATTCGGTTGAGAAGCTTTTATCATCTAGTCTGCTGTCAAAAAATCTGAAAGTTAGAATTTATAGAAAAGTTATATTACCGGTTGTTCTGTATGGCTGTGAAACTTGGACTCTCACTTTGAGAGAGGAACAGAGGTTAAGGGTATTCGAGAATAAGGTGTTTAGGAAAATATTTGAGGCTAAGAGGGATGAAGTTACAGGACAATGGAGAAAGTTACACAACACAGAAATGCACGCATTGTATTCTTCACCTGACATAATTAGGAACATTAAATCCAGACGTTTGAGATGGGCGGGGCATGTAGCACGTATGGGCGAATCCAGAAATGCATATAGAGTGTTAGTTGGGAGGCCGGAGGAAAAAAGACTTTTGGGGAGGCCGAGACGTAGATTGGAAGATAATATTAAAATGGATTTGAGGGAGATGGGATATGATGTAGAGACTGGATTAATCTTGCTTAGGAAGGGACCAATGGCGGGTTTATGTGAGGGCGGCAATGAACCTCCGAGTTCCTTAAAAGTCATAAGTAAGTATGTGTCTATATCTTATATATCTACAAGTGTATATTGTCATCATTAGTCTAACAGTTATGATTAGTTTAAATTATAACTCTAATATACTATAGGGTTTATAAATATGGAATAAATACTACTACTACCCAGGCAAAAGAAATGCATACCTACCAAGGTAATAAATTATTCTTTTTTTGAGTAATGTTCCTATTGTATTTATATTTGGTAGCCACTATGAATAAAGAAAAAATTCAGATTGGAAGGGAGGGAGTATTAAAATTTTTATGCTCGACCATGCAGAAATGTAGTAATTATACACCTGGTAGCAGTCCTTTAATGCATGTCATTAAAGTACACCTATTCATTAAAGTTCAGGTTTTCGATTATTCTCGGATATGCAATCGAAAGACAACGAGGGAAACGTCATGGAGGCTGGAAATCCAATACTGTCGCAGAAGGTTATGTTCTGTTACTATAATAATTAGCGTTAATTGTAAATAATATTCAAATAAATTCAATTTGTCATCTCGTTTTTCAATTCTAAATCAGTTTCCAGATTATATCAAAATTAGTTCATGTTATTCTCTAGATTATATCAACGTCAATGACATTATTGTTCCTCGGAAAAAATCAATACTTTCGCGTCTGCGCACATCTCACAATTTACGAGCTATGCACAAGGTCACTTCCGCTCTTCAGTCAGATGCGAATAAAATGAATACTTCTGAATAATTTCAAGTTAGAAATATGGTCGAGCATAAAAAGTCGTATGAAACTTGCCTATAATGGTAATTAAGACGCTCGTATGAAAATAATGAAACTCGCTTGCGCTCGTTTCATAAACAAACATACTCGCATCTTAATTACTATCATTATAGGCTCGTTGCATAATGTACTATTATTTTACTTCAGAAAAATATAGTTTTATAGATGGTTCCAGAATGAATCAGAAGTCAAATTATTGGCGGTTCTGTACGGATAAAGACAAACATTTTAATAAGTCACTTCCGTCCATCAATAATCACATCCTTGTCTAGTTTCCACTTGGTTCAGGATGGGTTTTAGACAGACCTCTGTGAGTAGAAAGCTGGTCAAACTATTTGCAGTAGAGAAATGTTTCCCCAGACGTTTATTTATTGCAGCGTTTAACTTTTCGTGGGAAAGAGAACTCAAACAATTTGGGATGGTCGGTTTTGATTTATGAGTTACTTGTGCTGTGACAAGACACTCCATATAAATACGGGTGATGGGTTTTCACTCTTCTTTGTAGTGGAATCGCCATGAAGACAGGCCATCATCCTTGGAAGCCATTCAGTGGTCATTCCCCCCATGTTTGTGTTGTGGAGGTAAGCCATGGTTAGACGTCCTTCCCCTCCCCCCACGCGCCAATATGAACCCTGGTGAACTTGGGCTCATTCTCCACGGCGTTGGTATTCCTGGTATACTTCTCCTCTTTCCTGGTGTTGCGGTCTCCACTATCCTCTCATCAGCCCCAAGTCCCGTAGCTTTCTTGGAACTCGAGCTGGAGGTAAGTAGAGCCCAATGTTCAGATAGGAAGGAGATGTCAGGCCGCTGACAGCTCAGATAAGTGTGAAGCCTGTCCGCTCTTCACGACTTTGAGGAGTCTACATTCTGAATCATGCCGATTTTTCTGCGATTTCAGAAGTCTACAGGAAACTTACCGTAGGCTGATGTTACACTATCAAAAATATGTGTCAAAGATCTATACCCTACCCAGTGACATCAGAGACTGTCGGAATTTAGTAGCGTTCAAAAGCAAACTTATTAAGCATTTTCTTCCTGCGTAGAGTAGGTTTAATTTTTACTTAATAAAAGAAATACTTCTCTCTTCTTAACTTTTATAATAAACTTTCTAGCTTTTATTAATTAGTTAATCTTTTAGTACTTTGATTTTTATTGTATTTGTAAATTTAATATTAATTATAATTATAATTGTAACTGTATTTTTAATATTTTGTTGTAATCCCCTGGTAGAGGGGAAGAGAAGGCCTAATGGCCTTATCTCTACCAGGTTAAATAAATAAATATGCAATAAATATACAATAAATAAAATACAATCTGGGTCAAAAGTCGCTTTCCCCAAACACTTCTCGCGGTATATTGCATTCAAATCATTCTAACCTATCTGATGATATTTTTTCCCCCTTTTCTTAACTATAAATGAGCACAAACGCTACTTAGGTGTAAATGTTTCTGACATTTTGTATATTCGATTCCCTAACCGTTTCAAATGTAAACATTTTGCCTTTTAGGTGTGTTTCCAAATTATATGTAATACGCTTTGTTAAATCTGACAACCTTTTCATAAGGGAAGCTAAATTTATTTTTATTTTTATTATTATTATTGTTATATTTAATTACATTTAATTTACATTTGACCACACATTCCTTTATAGATTTTGTTCAAAATGGGGGCCCTGTTTCTCGATACACAATTCACAACGTTTAGACACTGATTTACAGATGGCAGAACATAACTCACGATTTTCATCGATTTTCACGAATGACTGTTCGATCATCTGTCGCAACTGATGCAGATCCTATGGTTTCTAAGCAAAAACATCATTTTTCAGGATACTCTAGCAGCGAAAAATCGCATGGCATCAGGTCGCATGAACTGGGTGGCCATTCTGTTGTGCCACGACGGCCAATCCATTCATGGAATTGCTGGTTCAAGAAGTCCCTCACTCCTACACCAAAATGAGGTGGTGCTCCATTCTGTTGCCATATCAACTGCATTTCGGCAAAACGAGGGCTGTTTTCACGACATGACATCGGAAAAACAGTTGACTTACGGATATGGCTGTCAACCCACCACATATTACCCCAGCTATTCGTTTGTTCAAGTTATGACATCTGTATATGTGTACAAGTGTGAAACCTAAGAACGAATAATGGGGAAAGCGACTTTTGAACCACTTTGTATATGACACTGTAATGGGTTATATTTTATAAAAGTTTTTTTTTATAAAAGATCTTTTGTAAAATGTAAGTGCATCCTATTATCTTTTATAAAATATCTGACTAGCTTAAAACCAATATGGCGGAACGTAGCCTACTAAATACTGTTGGAATGTTACGACCGAAATGCTGATATCAGAATATGAAGTAAATTAAATGTTATATAATACAAGACACATGGACTACAGAAAACAGAAATAAAAGACGTGTAGGCCTACATAAAAACAGCAGCTATAGCTGCTGTACAGGAAGGCTGCACAAGTCTGCACAGATTGAAACATATCTTCATCCATTCTCAAATAATTTATGTAACTTTTCAAGTCATCGCATTGTAGCTCTTTTAATACCGTTTTGATGAATACTTTTCTTGTCACGTCTTGTAATCCATGGTTTAGGGGAGAGTTGCGTAGTATCGGACATCGCGTAATATCGGACAGTGCGTTTCTTTCATCTACCACACGATGATAGTACCTGAATGACATGGTTACGTTTCTGTGATGTCGCATACAGAAACGTAATCATGTCATTCAGGTACTACCATATGGTGGTAGATGAAAGAAACGCACTGTCCGATATTATACCTTATTTTATTTCAAGGAGTGCAGTTCGGTGGCTCCTTTGAACACCCATTTACAGATTTATGACTTTCTACACAACAGCTCTGACAATTCCATCCTGTCCCCTAGTCCCAACATTGCACAGTTGTCACAATCCTGATGACCTTCGAAATTATGCAGTGAAACTGACGGGATTCTTGGAATTCGGAAACGATGCGGCAACTCTGCCTCCACGTGGATTTGACGGGCACCTGTCAATTCTTCTGACCGAGGGTTGTGATTGGTTACTAACAAGAGAAGACAAGATTTCCGTCATAGTAAGGAAGACATTTATTTATGACAACCAATTAGTAGGGGGCAGTAGAAGGTCTGTCGGCAAAGTCCTTTCTATGAAACTGCACTCCATGAAAAAAAATAAAGTATACCCGATGTCCGATACTATCCAACTCTCCCCTAATTAACACACAGTCGTTTCCTTTTCTTTTATTTCTTTTTCAGCAATACGCATATTGCAATATTTTGAACACAAGCATGGTCCTGTTTTTCATTCATTTTTTCATATCTGTGATCAAAAAATATTTTATTTTGCTCCAAACTGAGTCTGATGTTCCTTATTCCTTAATTTTAGGTTATCTTTGATAAAATATTTTATATAGTGTAATATACTTCAAATCCTAACTTTTATCATAGATGTTTGATATATTTTATGATATTCTTTGTCAAAGAACTTTAATAGTGTAATACCAGCCTTACACCAATTTTCAGCCTTCTTCAATTCACGGTACTAAAATTATCGAGGCACAAAAATATATTTTTAAGGGGAAGTTTTGCTACTGAAGTAACAAGTATTAAAACTGTAGTTCATTTGCAAAATTTATAATCCTTATGTTATTCTTAAAAATACAGAAAAAGTTTAAGAGTTATTACTCACAAACATAAAGATTATAAAACTATGCAAAATAATACAATTTGGATTCCTTCAATAACAGTGGCATCATTTTTAGAGACTGGCGCGCTCGTAAAAACAGGTGCTGTTACAACCAAGGCTACTGCAAGAATGCGCGCAAAGCAAACAGAAAACATGTGAGGTTGTATCTTTCTTGTGTTGGTGTGTCCGCCAACACAAAAATTACAGTATAGCGGTTATGGCGAAGTTTTATTCACTCTGTATTTAGGTTTCTCATCGCCATCCCACATTCTTCTCGGCAGGGAAACGAACATTGACCCCTTCAGTGAGAAGGCGTCGGCTAAGTTTCAGCTGGTTTAATTTGGTTTGGGGCTTAGATCGCCACGCAATTGTACGATAGTAAAAACAGGCTTAATGCTTGTACGTAACTAATTTCCTACCACAAATCCACATTCAGTGTTGTTTAGGATAATTTTCGCAGCAAGAAATTGTTGTTCATTAGAACACAAAGACCAATCCAAATCCCTATTCAGGCTTCTCCGCGAGCGGTGTAGTCCACCGGAACCCGCTGCTCGTCATTATTTTCAAGATTCCACGTGCAATACTAGCTACCGGCTACCGAAATGGAGCTTCACTTCCACCACTAACTAGGAAGAAAAGCGCTGTAGTTTGCCTGATTTTCAATGACAAGCATTTGACGACTCTGTTGTCTCTTTTCAGCTGTTACTCATTTTTAATTGATACTCATTTGTGCAGCTCTCCAGGTGTCGTTATGCATAGAAAGCTGCGGTAAAATGAGATTTTCAATCGAGATATTTCTTGTCTTATCCACCAAAGACCTCCACATCCGTTATCATGATTACATCTGTCACAAAGACTGATTTATCAAGCAAAAATATTTATGTTTGGGTTTTAACTGATACAAAGATGCATTATAATTTATACTAGTTATCCAAACTATATTCATTCATTCATTTCTTCACGGTGTTCTGTCCAAGGGCAGGTCTTTCACTGCAAACCCAGTATTCTCCAATATTTTGTATTTTCTGCTTTCCTCTAGTCTCCGCATATGATCCATATATCTCAATCTAGTCTATCATCTGATATCTTCTTCTGCCCCGAACTCTTCTCCATTTTTTTTATTGTGTACATTTTATTCAATTGTCGGTTTCTGGTTTAATTATGTGAATCCTACTTACTTCTAATCTAATACTACTAATATGTATTCCAATGTGTTTATTTTTATTTTTACTGCGTACATATTTTATTGAATTACCGGTTTCTGTTTTTCTGTGATTCGTATTTGATTCTAACAACATTAATATGTATTCCACTATGTTTATTTTTATTCTATGAGGTAAATTTTTATGTAACTACCTCTTCTGATCTCATTATATACCTAAATCGTATCAGTATGTAATTACTTAATTCCGATCCAGTTGTATGTTCAACTATGTAAGCAAGTTTTAATCCTGGTTGAGTGTAAGAGAAGGCCTTACGGCCTTAACTCTGCCAGGTTAAATAAAGTTATTATTATTGTTATTATTATTATTATTATTATTATTATTATTATTATTATTATTATTATTATTATTATTATTCCTTCTAGTATATCCCTCAGTAGGCAGTTTCTTCTCAGCCAATAAACCAACCAATTCCTTTCCCCATTCCTGATCAGTTTCAGCATCATTCTATCTTCACCCACTCTTTCCAACACAGCTTCGTTTCTTATTCTGTCTATCCATTTCATACGTTCCATTCTTCTCCATACACATTTCAAATGCTTCTCTTCACTTCATTTCGTCTTAATGTTCATGTTTCTGCTCCCATACAATGTCACACTCCAAACAAAGCACTTTACTAGTCTCTTCCTTAGTTCTGTTTACAGAGGTCAGCAGAATATGCTCTCTTTTTCCTTGACCATTCCTATTCTCCTTTTGACTTCCTGGCAGCAGCTCATGTTACTGCTTATAGTACACCCCAAGTATTTGAAGCTGTCCACTTGCTCTACTGCCTCATTTAGAATTCGCAAGTTTACTTTCTTTATTTTATTTTTCTTTCTATAACAAGTCTTCGTCTTATTTGCATTTATCTTCATCCCATACTGCTCACAGCTGTCATTCAGCTCCAGTAGCATATCCCTTCGTATCATCTTCTCTTCTGCTAACAATGTCATATCATCAGCACATCTTAAGCACTTTACTCTTCTTCCTCCTACTATCGCTCCTCCCATGTTCTGCAAACAGTTCTTCACTAAATCTTCCAAGTAGATGTTGAACAGAGTAGGTGATAAAGGGCATCCTTGACGTACTCCTCTACCTATTTAAATTCCTTTTGACATTTCTTCTCCTATCTTGACTTTGACTCATTGTTTCATATAAAGATTACTGAACAGCCTTCTCTCTTTCCAATTCACACCAATTTTCTTTGGAATACCATCAGTTTATTCCAATCCTCTCTGTCAGAAGCCTTTTCTAGATCCACAAATACTGTACACATTTATTTTTCTCTAGGTATCTTTTAGATTTCAGATCCAATCAAGCTTTTACGAGTTGAGTACAATATGGACAAAATAATTTAAAACAGTCTTGTTTGTTGTGGTACAAGTTGCATCATTTTCGGCTACAAAGTATTGGCCCCATGTCTCATTCTTGGTATGGAAATGGGAATTTATATATCTTCTAAGAGTATATAGAGGATTTCACGTTAAGAAAAAGGCATTGAGCATATGGGGCTATTCCATCAAATGACCAGTTGCCATAGGAACGCCTGCCTATTACATAGCTTGTACAATATATTAGGCAAGCACTATAAAATTAATGCCTTTTTCTTAACGTGGAATTCTCTATATATTATTCGTGCTATCCTGTTTTAGCCAGTGATCTTACGTCATTATGATCTCGTTGTTTCTGTCTAATATCGCTTTGATGCTAAATGTTCAGAAGAACTCCACCCCATGGCAACTAAAATGTTAAAAGAAGCAGAAGAATAAAACTTAAACTGACCTTGTGTGTAGGTCGAGGAAAAATGAATCCTTGACCTTGGTTGTCCAAGAATTAACACGTAAAGCCCGGCAATCAATTTTTTGTTACGGGCTGCATAGAAATTAGGTTCTTCTCGGTAGGTTGAATATATTACAAGTGAAGTCATTCTTGTGCTTCGTCATGGAAGACCGCTGTACGCAGAACTATGACGTACAAAGGTATACGCATGACGTAAAAACTTCTTGGAAAAAGTCTCTTCTTCATAGCTAGCATCACAAACCCGTACGAGTTAACTACATGCCAAATCTTAAAACGCCTACTGTCAATGACGTCATGTATGTCAACTAGCATACAAGAAGTAATCTGAGGAGAGTTGAATGACACTTGTCATTGATTTATGAAGCAATTAGTCAGTTATCTTGATCATAAAATGGATTCCGGAAGAGTGTGTAACACTAAAAAACAAGAGGCATTGTGTTCGTGTTTAGGTTACTCTTTTTTATCAACAGACTCGTCGTCATTAGGCGGTCATTTTGCTGCATGACGTGCGCCGTTACCGTTATTGCGAAATAATACAGATTAGCTATATTTAAAATCCCACTAATGCTTTTTATCGAGCCGCAAATAATATCTGGAGATGAAGGGTCACGAAACAAGCAAGGCTTAAGGCATGTTTAGTTTCATGACAATACAAGATGTTCAAAATATGTTGAAAGCTTCCGCGTTAGCACACAGATTGTGAGAATTTTCTATTATCCCTCTTCGTGAACAAGGAAGATATTAAAACTTTGCCTGCAGTATCTTTCTTACAGTTATCCCATGGCTTTGCACCAAACAGGTCTGAGTTCGATATCCAATAATTATGTCATGTAAGGCTGTTGGTTGAATATGACAAGTTTACTGATGTTAGTTTGTCGTTTTCTGTCCTTTTATATTATAAAAATACTTATCATTGAATAGATCTCAACAGTTTCAACTTTGGGTCCTTCAAGGTCTACAATTTTCTTAGTTTTGCGTCTTAATGCTCTCCAGCACACTAAATTTTGAGCACTGGTTCATTACTAGTACTTACTTACTTACTGGCTTTTAAGGAACCCGGAGGTTCATTGCCGTCCTCACATAAGCCCGCCATTGGTCCCTATCCTGAGCAAGATTAATCCAGTCTCTACCATCATATCCACCTCCCTCAAATCCATTTTATTATCATCTTCCCATCTACGTTCCGGCCTCCCCAAAGGTCTTTTCCCCTCTGGCCTCCCAACTAACACTCTATATGCGTTTCTGGATTCGCCCATACGTGCTACATGCCCTGCCCATCTCAAACGTCTGGATTTAATGTTCCTAATTATGTCAGGTGAAGGATACAATGCGTGCAGCTCTGCGTTGTGTAACTTTCTCCATTCTCCTGTAACTTCATCCCTCTTAGCCCCAAATATTTTCCTAAGAACCTTATTCTCAAAAAACCTCAATCTCTGGTCCTCTCTCAAAGTGAGAGTCCAAGTTTCACAGCCATACAGAACAACCGGTAACATAATTGTTTTATAAATTCTAACGTGGTTATTATTTGTAAATTATACAACTCAGTGGCAGAGCACCTAGTGCGTAGAACTGGGGGTCCTGGATTCGATCCCCGGCGCCAGAGCGAATTATTCTCCGTTATTATCGAATAACTGCTCCAAATGGTTTAGGAATGAAGTTATTTTAGCATTGAAATATTTAGTTCATATTTTAACAAAATTTTATTCAGATTGTGTAGGCTTCTACTCATTACATACTCCAGAAGTCGTTAGATAAAACTACACTATTACCACTAACTTCAAAAACCCAAACTTGGAGTGATTGTAGGACTACTGAAGGAGTGCTGTCATATCAGGGAGCATCTGTTATGAATGCCAAGCTGCACACTACTGCATAGTGGTTAAGGGGCAGACGCCTTGGTTAATTAAGCAACGTCACGGAGAGCGATGTGGTTCAGTATTGTTACGTAAGGCGGCAGAGTACGCTAGTAGCCCAGAGCGCTGGTCAATCACCCGAGAGCGGGACACGCGACCAGGAGTACAAGCAACCGTACGACTCGTTTCGGAGTTTTAAATAACGCTGAACTGAATTTATTATTCACTCCCACGCCTGCACTTATCTATAAACAGCTCAGTAGAGTCTTATACACTTGACTTTCACCTCCAGCTTCTGGGTTCAACATCCGAATGTATGCATGCTGCTGGGAGGTCAATTCACCATTCAAGAGGAGAAAAAAAAACAATTCCCTTTCCACCTACCACATTCTCTTAATTCTTATCCATTAAATTAGATACTGTATACATAATATTCAAGTTATTTATATTGTTATCGTTCTTTAGCGACATAAATAATATTCAAGTTATAATTTATACTCAATTATCGTTCTTTAGCGATATAAATAACATAAATTTATACAAATGTATTTTATTGCTCCAACGGCTATTAATCGACTTCCTATGCCGGACTCCCGGATTCCATTCATGTCGAGTTTGAGTGGAATTTGTGGTAGACAAAGGCGGTGTTGGTATCGGTTTCCAGTTTACTTGGCGGTCTTACTTTTTCTTTATTATAAACTGTGGAGGTTGCGAACAAAATCGAACACAAAAAATGAGTTTTTTTTTTAGGTTTCGGTATGTTTAAAGAGGCATCTTTCTGAATATGTTGCTGGTTTTATTCTAACTCGGTCATTTCCATGAGAAACAGTAGGCCTATGGTAAAATCAGTATTTTCAATCAAAACCGGATAATTTCATATCAAATGCCAATATTTTCCTTGTCTTTTTGTATAAAAAACGGACATTTCCAACACTCTGTATGTGTTGCAATTACCAATTTATTTCAAATCGGCTATTTCCATTTCTATGTGCAAGAATGATAATATATTATTGCTAATTGAAATTATTGCAAAATTTATGTAATATTATATTCGTTGTTCCATGATACAGTTGATGTAAGTGACGTATATGTTTTACTGTTATAAATGTCAGATAGCTTTTTTCGAACAAAAGTAAATATTTCCGTCACATTTCCAAACAAAACCGGACATTTCCAAAATATTTTTTGTCTATAAAATACACAGAAAATAACTAAAATCAAGATCATTGACACCATTAGAACAACGGATGTAACATGTACGATACGTAAAATTATCGTTCACATTGGGGTAAAGTGAAGGCTCGATACAGTTTTTTTCTACTTCCTGAAAAAAATACTATTTTGGAAATGACCGGTTTTGTTCGAAACATCCACAATTATTCTTCATCATGCCATCATTGCCTAAGCCGGATGGGTAAGTGATGGGTAGGTGGATAGGTTAATGGATGGATGGATGGATGGATGGATGGATGGATGGATGGATGGATGGTTTGATGGGTAGTAGAGGGGTAGATGGATGGAAGGATATAGACAGACAGACATGCAGACAAACAAGTAGGGCCTACTATAGACACAGAAAGAAAGAAGAAAACAAGTATTATGTAGGTTGGAGCAGTTGGAAATTGGTAGCTGGGTCGACTGAACAAATAGATTTCACCAGTTAAACCGACCCCAACAAGTAGTATAATATTCTTCCTTGTTCCCCCATTTTCTGTATTCATATGTTTCCTAATAGGTTACTGCCTTTTTTCGATTTTTCAGCGCGACGGCGTTATTTATTTATCTATTTATTTATTTATTTATCTATTTATTTATTTATCTATTTATTTATTTATTTATTCTGGTGTAGTTAAGGCCATCAGGCCTTCTCTTCCACAACACCAGGAATACAAATACAATAATATAAATAAACAGAAAAAAATACACTACATACAAAATAAAGCTACACAAGAAATAAAGAGAGAGAGAGAGAAAAAACACTATAAACAAAGTAAAGCCACACAAAAATATACACAGGTTGCAGTCACACAAACTTTGAATGAGTGATTAAGTATCATAATTAACTGTATCCTAACTAATTAACTAACATAAACAAGAAACTTGGAACTTTAATCTAGATTATAAAAGAAAAAGAAAAAAAAACACAAATCAATACTTCTAGCAATACCTAAAAACATTAACTAAGACAAAATTTTCCAATTTAATTTTGAATTGTGATAAAGTCCGGCAGTCCCTGACGTCATTAGGTAACGAATTCCAGAGGCGAGGTATTTCTACAGTATAGGAAGATGAGTATAAAGACGTTCTATGATGAGGGATAGAAAGAAGTGCTTGATGTCGGTTTCGAAGAGTTGTAAGAAATTGAAAGCGCGATAACAGATAATTCGGAGTAGAAGTATGCATGATTGTTCGTAGTGAGACAAGTGTCCAATTAGCTTGGAACTTACACAGAAATATCAAATCCAATGTTCTTAAGGAGGATGCAAAATAGCGCGTATCGGTATATTTTGAATCTGCCCCCCCCCTAATTATCGCTTGTCATTAACACTATTTTTTTCATCTCATGATGAAGTAGTTTCAACCTTCGAAACGTGGCGTGTTTTCATTACGCAATACATTAACCCCTCAATTACTAAAGTTCAATTCTGTAGTGAACTCATTCTAGAACAAGGTCGCAACTTTTTATTTGACCACAATACAAAAAACCATAGTACAAATCAATAGGAACAAATTAGTACTAAAGAGAAAAGAAAATGAGCGTATCAAATGGCAGGACTGTTGCATGTCCCAACGCATAATCGTCCACACTCTGTGGCTGATCGTGTGACTCAATCGAGGCTGTCCCACCGCCTGTGACCTCGTTGTCGGTCAGTCACCTCCTCGAGAACTGGAGCTAAAGAGTTCGCCAATAAGGGCGGGAAGAAAGCGAAGCACGCCATGGCGTCAAGGAAAATCCCTTTCGCCTATGCAGTAATATCAAGAGCTTTCCAGCGATGATGAAAGTGTCAGTTAAAAACTCCATTTCACCAGATACTAGTTACACAATTCGAGCAATCAAAGAAATGCCACGTTTATTCTCACTTCTTGCTACGGACGTGAAATACACGAATCATTTTTACGAAATAAGGGTTTCAAAATATCTTAAGTCCCTGAGTTTTGAAATGTTTACAATTTTAATCCGATTTGTTTAATTTTAAATTGTTTTTAGATACATCAAGAATAAGGTGTGTGCAAATTTTTTGCTCAATCGGACTGCTAGTAAAAGGTATCCCCGTACAATGCCATGAAGGCACTTGGGGGGCATGGAGGTAGAGCCCCATGCTTTCCATGACCTCGGCACTAGAATGAGGTGGTGTGGTCGGCACCACGCTCTGACCGCCTTTTACCCCCGGGAAGGACTCAATTTTATAGGAGGCTGAGTGAACCTCGGGGCCGTTCTGAAAGTTTGGCAACGAGAAAAAATCCTATCACCACCTGGGATCGAACCCCGGACCTTCCAGTCCGTAGCCAGCTGCTCTACCAACTGAGCTACCCGGCCGCCATCGGACTGCTAGTTTCGAAGTTAATTTTATTTTAATTATTCAAATTAGTGACATAAACTGTTACAGGTGCAAGTTTATACTGTTTTCTTTTTTTCACACGGACCCTGATTCATGGTCAATATTTTAATGTTGAGAAATGCATTGTATCTAGGTTAGTTCAGGCAGAATACATTTTTGAAAATCAGACTTTTTTTTTCATATTTTTTTTATTTACACAATTTTTAGCTCTTAATTTCAAGATACTTCGAGATATCTCAATGTTAGATCTCAGATAACATATTCATGAACACGTATGAAAGTATCAATCCAATTTTATCAAAACTGCATGCGCATGGAGAATTTTGAACATCTAAAAATGTAGTGTCCAGAAAACGGTATTGTGAAAATGAATGCAATAATGACGTATGGGGCAGGTTTGGGCCTCAAAGCAGACGTAGAGGCAAAACAAAAATCATCTTATTTTAAGCTTTCTAAGTGCTCACAGAAACATTTTTGTGCAAAACAATAAATAAATAAAATAATTGTTTACTTTTTTTGTGTAAATTAAGTTCTAGTGTCCCTTAAGTATATATTTCTTAGGTCGCAAGTAGGAGAAACAAATAACAACCAAATCTAAAATATGAAAAAAAAAAAACAAAAATTATTTCCAGGACCCGTCCGATATTCAGCTTCGTATAAACTGTAACTTATTGTTTATTGTCCCAGCCCTTATTTTAAAATTCGTTTTTTGCTTCGCACATCGAGTCTGAACAGCCGCTCGTCAAAATTTAACAAAAAAAAAAAAACAGTGCTTACTCTTTCTCGTAAATAATTAAAATTCCACGCAAAAGTTACAATAATTTTGAAATCCAATGTTTCTTCTAAGAGCTTGGTTCCATTTTATCGCCTGGCTAGTACAACGTAGCCATAAAATTAGCCTAACAGTATAGGCCTACTCATATTCATTTTCTTTTTTTGTCATTATAAGCAATTATAGTATTTGCTGTAGATATTGTCAATAAAAGCGTAACATGGTTTCAAAATACTTGATCTAAAAATTCCCATATGAAATAAAAGAATTTGTCAACTAAAATATGTAAATTGCAGTTTCAATTTTATTTAGTGATAAATCCCTGCAGTCATTGGACAATTTAATTTAAAACATAAAACCAGCATGTATTGAAGATTTCTCATACTTACTACTCTTATGTCTTTCAAATCAGAATAAATTTCCATAACGAGTATCATAATTAGAAGAATCTTCATTTTTAAATAATTTAAGTAAATGTTGTTTCACTAGAATTCATGTTTTATAAACATTTATAAAGAAACACTAAGAATTTTGAGATTTACAAAATGAGCTTCACATAAATCTTATTAAGTTTGTAAATTATTCTAATAATACCTTTCTAAGATATAAAAATTCTATTCACGTCAACAAAAATACGCTTTAAAAATATTCCGTAACTTAAATACGAATATTCCAAGGAGTAGCAAATTGAGATGAAATTCTTTTTAACTAAAAATTATCTTTAACGTAAAATGGCAAAACATGCTACTTTATTAAGAAACATTAAAGATTATATATTACAGTTATATGGGCACTAATAAATATAGCATAATTATTAAAGAAATTAGTAATAGTCAGAAATGTTTCGGAGATGCTTCTCCATCCTCAGTGACTATTTACCACGACGGATGGTTCAGGTGATCGAACCGCGTTGTTGCTTGGCTTAAAGGAGAAACATGTCTGACTATTACTAATTTTTTTTAATAATTATATTATATTTATTAGTGTTCATATAACTGTAATATATATATTCTTTAATGTTTCTTATCAAATCTATGAACACTGTATAATTGGCCTAACATGTGTGTTTTATCTTTAAATATGCTACTTTATTTCTTAGCTACAAAATCTGCTTGCTCATTCCAGTCCAATAATTCATCAACGTACAAACCAATTGACTCGTAACATGTTTCGAACGCTCATTACAATGCCACCAAAATTAAATTAGTTATTAATAGAACTCGTATGACAATTTAAAATACAGTCTCTTACTAACATTACTTATTAATTTTTTGCTAAATCACCAAATTTTTAAACTGGCGCACAATATTTTCAATTTTAGTTACTAATTATTCAGAACTTCGTGCTGAGACATCGAAACGTCGTCAGCATACATAAAATAAATACTTTTCGGACAGTCAAAAGCGAAAATACTACGAGAAAAAGTGAAGAAGAGGCATAAAAAACACTTAATTAAAAAGGCAAACCGTGCGTAAAACATCTTACACTACATTAAAGTATAAGTAAAATATGTTATTTAGTTTAAAATTAACTTACTTTTTTAGGCGTTTTATTAAAACTATATAAATTGCACAGTTTAAACTTCAGAAGCTCCATCGCTGAACATAATAACTTTACATGTCAACCAACAGATTTATGATAGTAATTTGACAAATGACAGTCAAATCCTCTTAATTCAATGCGCGTGACCCATGAAAGACTTCGTTACTCCACGAGTCCTTTAAGTGAAATAATGCATTATCGATTTCACACAAACCTATCTTACAAAACCGCTGAAATGTGAAAGTTCACTGACATTCATTCTCTCCTCGTTTCGTAATGCTAAAAAAATCTGACTCCGCCATTTTTAATTCCTTCGTGTGTAGGCTAACCACTATATTATCCAATATGAATTAATTAAGAGTGTACACAATGCTTTCCACCGCCGAGTGCTGCTAAATGGCCGACGAAAGGCCTACTTTGAAATCACGCCAACTATCGCACACGTAATAGTATGACGTAATCAGATCCTGTAATGCAATCTTCACGTCATAGGCTATAGGCGCAACTAACTGTAAGGTATGCAACCGGGTGCACAGACGTGCCACATGGCTTGCCTCCTGACAAGGAGACTTTTACTCTCCTCTAATGAGGCAGGATAATGAAAAAGTGAGTAAGAGGAATTCTTACAACTATTAGGCGTTAGTGAAGGTAATTTATTACGTTGTAATTTAATGATTAATTCTGGGCGGTAGTAATGTTACGTTAACAACTCAATAACTGATTTACATTGTAGTGTGTGACATTTTAAGGACATGCAGGAATTAATGGAGCGTTTTCTCGCCACTTCTGACACAATCATGCCCTCCAGACAGAGCAGGTTGAAGCACAATGGGCCGGCGGTGTAATTGTCGTGTATTACGCTGCGATCACGTTTGCAATAAAAGGGAGAGAAAGTGCAACTCAGAGCAAATACTGCCAGGGGTACACAAAACGTGCAGTAATTGGTTACAGATTATCGAAAAATCTTACAATTTTCAGAAGACCCTCCTATAGGATCTACACTTGTAGCCATCAAGATTTTTTATTCCGCCCAGGGCATCAGTATTTTCCATTCCTGCAAATGACTATCGCCTCAAGTCTACCTAAAATGTAAATTTAAAATTTGCTCGAAAGAACTAAGAGGACAAAGAATGAAAACTCAGTATATGTAGTAATTCATAATACTCATTGTTTAATTCTGTGGCCGGGAGGAAAAAGTCTTAAGTAAAAATTTTATATTTTTCAAGAATGCAGTAGAAAGATTGAAATTGGTGTAAATTATAGAGTTTTTTTAATTAAGAGGTTTTTCCTGGATATTATTTGTTTATATTTCTTCTAAAATAGATAATGTTGCTCATTTAACAATTTTATTGATTATGTCCAAAGATAGCCGCACTTATGCCCTTTTAAGACTAGAAGCCAAACTGAGCAGAAGGGACTATTAAACATAAGACCTTTTTCATGTCAAAATAAGTGAGAAATGTAAATTATTAGAAATGCCAAATGGGTCTTAAACAATTATAGGACTGTTTACCCTGGTGCTTAAAGATTTAAAAGGATAGGGCATCGGTATGTGAAAAAAAATGGCTAAAATATAAGTTAGACCTTTTGATAGGGAAGCATGGAAGTTAAACATGTGATATTTGTAAGGAATAAACTATTAAATATTCTTAAGTCCTTTATTCTGTGTGTTCTCGATTCAAAAAGTACTTAGGACATTTGGGAACGCTCTATAAACCCAGTCAGGAGTCTTATTTGACTTTAGCCGTTTTACCAGATTGGAGAGAATTGTTTCCGCTTTCAGAATATATAAAAATTTCATTTTCACAAAAAATTGACATAAGACCTTTTTCCTCCCGGCCACAGAATTAATGACTGCAAATGTCTTAATGTTGAAGTGTTGAAAAGAAATGCTTGGGAATCATTATTCACAAGCATTTAAGCTGGAGTAAACATACAAAGAAAGCTTTATTACTATAGAAAAAGTTTCATCTTTTGCGGGCCTCTGGAAAAAAAAAAACGAAAGAAGAGACTAGTGAAGTGTTTCCTGTACAGAGTGACATTGTAAGGAGCAGAAACATAGACATTACGACGAAATGAAGAGAAACGATTAGAAGTATTTCAAATGTGGATATGGAGAAGAACAGAGCATGTGAAATGGACACACGGAATAAGAAATGAAACTACTGTATGCTAGAAAGAGCGAGTGAAGAAAGAATGATGCTGAAACTGAACAGGAAGAGAAAAATAAATGTGATGGGCCAAGACTGCCTATTGAAGGACGCAAAGCAAGAAATGGTGAATGGGAGAAAAGTTCGGGATAGACAGATGATAGACAACATTAAGATAAATGGATCATATGCAGAGACTAAGAAGAAGGTAAAAAAGAGGGGAGATTGGAGAATGCTGGGTTTCCAGTGAAAGACCTGCTTAGATAAAAAAAACTATATTTCTTATTTAGAGTATGTAGGCCTAACATACTTCGTAAAACAATTTATAAATTTATTCGTCGCTCTTACATCCCTACAAATATTCTGCGATTAGTTAATGTAGGTTTGGTTCAATCTGACATACAATATTTTACAATCGGATAGGGAGGACCAAATAAAAATTATACTTTTTCCATTGATACTGTTTCTGAAGATTTGCTTAAGGAAGTAAATTGATAATTCAACAATTCTGATTATTCCGATTTTAATGTTTTTCAAATTGAACAAATGTAGCTGTAAATATGCATTATTAAAATACCACAAAAATCGCCAAAACATAAGAAAGAACCGCGTGTTTATTCTACCCGAAGAAATTTAACAAGTTCTCTGGCTGAACTTAAATATGTTACACAGACTAGATCGTAACCAGAGTTACGGGACAAGGTTATACAACTCTATATTTATAAATCCAGAGCTAGATAATTTTAATTTTTATAAATTTAAGAATAAAATTAATAAAAATTTCAAATATTTCACTTCTTTATTTATATTTCCATCAATCTATTTATTAATTCACATTTATATTAAAGTCTTCACTTGATTCTTTGACTTTTTTTCCTTAATAATAATTCAGGAAGTAGACTGAAAAAGATCTACGAACCCACAATGCTTTAAAAACAATAGCTTGAAGATAGTCTGTCATCGGATTGACGATCGGTAGCTATGGAACTATCACCAAGGCTTTTATAAATGTCTATAAATCCTTTTTCACTAGCCAATACTTGTATACTAGAATGTATTTTCCTGTTTGTGATTATGTATTCAGTCTCTTTTTTATTATATTTATTTATTATTATTATTATTATTATTATTATTATTATTATTATTATTATTATTATTATTATTATTATTATTAAGTTAATACTGATTGCGTATATGTATTCAATCTCTCTTTTTTACATTATTATCATTATTATTATTATTATTATTATTATTATTATTATTATTATTATTATTATTATTATTATTATTAATTTTTTAAGTTAATATTTGTATACCGGTATGTATTTTTCTGTATGTGATTTGATCCTGGTTGAGTGGAAGAGAAAGCCTGATGGCCTTAACTTTGCCAGGGAAAATAAAACTATTATTATTATTATTATTATTACTATGTCACAAAATAGTTGTTTTGAGAGATTATTCAAATTTTGCGACACCATAGTTCCATAGCTACCTCAATCCGATGACTACCATGTTCTGTACAGTTCTCAAAATTAATTTTCCATTTTTGTAACACATTAGGTCTTGAAATCCAAGTTCTGTCCGCAGTCAGGAGGTAAAGCAAGCTTCAGGACTGTGAAACAGCTGTCCGTGTCCGTGTCTGAGAGTGTCCGTAAACGAGAGTTAAATTTATCGTTATTTCTATATTATTTCAGTTGGGACATAAAAATCTGTCCGTATATGAGGAGTGTCCGTATCTTGGGGGTCCGTAAGGAGAGGTTTTACTGTATTAGTTTTTATAACGAGTCGGGAAACGAAGTTAGAACATCCAGAATACGAATACTCAACTACCAGAGTTCAGTACCAGTAGTTTTTCTACAGTTGCAAGCGAGAGAACAGCTTTGTGAAGTTCATTTTGGTTGGTATGGTTTGCAACCACGTTATCCTGTACTCCCCTGCCACGGCACCAAACCATCTCCAAGAGCCGAAGAATTTGGACATGGTCCGAGTGGACACAAGGTCGACGGGCTGTTACGGCGCCCGGTGACTGACCTGCAGGGTGAGGTAACAGCCGGTGCTGGTGACGCAAGCACACGGACAGCTTCTGTACATTATCTCGAGACGAAATGCTCACCAGCATAGTTAAAATTAGGTCGGGAGCCAATGACTTCTTAAGTACTTTTCAACTTGGTATTTGAATCCTTTTCTAACTCGTGGTATGACTCAATACAAATCTGTGTTACTTCTCTCTCTTTTTCTACAGTAGAGTACGCACGTCAGAACATACCAGAAGACTGACACATGGAATAAGTAGCGTCATCTAGGGATCACAAGAAAACTTACATTCCAGACTCAATAGGTTTAAAGTGTAATTACTTGAAATCTTTCTCCTGAAGAATGTTTTCTGTCAGAGAGTTAATCTGTGAGGAGAAGAGATTCCCCAATCATTCAACCTTCCTTGAAGAATGCAATTTCATATAACCTCTTTCCGACAACGGGAAAATCAACAGAATTAGTATTAAATTTAGATAATTTGTTAAAGGAAGACTTTCGTAAACTTTCAGGCCTATGTCACCAACCTTATTCGAGGTATTTAACTTATCTCCTGCCAAGTAAGGCTGAGAGCGATGATTTCCTGCCAATATAGAGAATTTATTTATTTTATTGCTAGTATGTTTGAAATGAATACAAATTAATAAATACAATGGATTAATCTTGCTCAAGATAGGGACCAATGGCGGGCTTATGTGAGGGCGGCAATGAACCTCCGGGGTCCTTGAAAGCCAGTAAGTAAGTATTATTATTATTATTATTATTAATTGTATTTATTAATTATGTTTATTATAAATTGTCAGTATTGAATGTAATGCAGATTAAATAGTGTTTAATATGTTTAAATCCAAACTATAAATCCAATACAATTTTTTTTATTAATTTGGAGAGGATTCGTGGTTGAAATATTATTGGAATAAAATTTGTTTAATAATCTGGGACCTTGACTCATGCTATGATAAAAAGCTGCATTGGTTTTACATTTTGGTTCAGACAAACGCAGAGAATTCATAATTTTAGTTCTATATTTATGTATATACCTTTCAAAGTTATTAAAATTTCTTTGGGAATATTTTAATAAAATAAAATAATATATTTGTTTAATGTTGAAAACTTTGAAATGTTTAAACAACAATTCAGCTGGGTAATCTTTCTGCTTTTTAAAACAAACTTTTAATACTTTTTTCTGTAGTAAAATTAACGGATAAAGGTTGGATTTATAAGTTCCACCCCAACCTATAGCTAATTTCAAACTAAATAAAATTATTTTATTGATCTTAGGTATTGGTCGCCACGAATTTATTAGGAGGCCGATCATAGGCTTTAAGTAGATTCTCTAAACAGACTTTTTATTGAATTTACATAAAATAAGCATATCAATTTTATGGCTAAATTAAACATAAAAAGTCATTGCAATATGGGGAGAAACATCAGAAGAGTCTTTAAGAAATTTTTCTACTGCGTAGATTGGATTTTTTTTTATGGCTCCTTGTATTGTGATTGAAAAGAACCTACGCAGAACAGATCACAAACTCCAACCAGAAGTACAACAAGATACAGAAACTAACATATAAATTATAAGGCCAGAAACTCAATACTCTAGAAAAATACGAAATTTACAGACGCACAAAAACACACCCACAACACATCCTCAACGCACTCTCTTCGATACAACACTACCAATCGTGAACACATCTCACCAAGACAATAACAGGATGCCAGAAGATAGAGCGGGACCTTGCTAGAATTCAGACGACGAAGGAAACCACATCGAAACTAGTGAATTAAGGTGAAAATACAATTATTTTAAAGTTAACAAGTGAAGTAGTTGTTTAAATAATTGAACAGTTCTTCAGTGATATATAACGTGTTAAAAGAGTGTAATCATTTAAAGAATGAAGAAATTATTATTATTATTATTATTATTATTATTATTATTATTATTATTACTGTTGTAAAATTTATGTATTGTAATATTATATTACGATATGTATTTTAGTTATGTATTAGCTGTGTTGTAAGCAATTTACTTACTGCACTGTTATTTCCAGCGTTTCCGTAGAAACAATTGAACGTGTTGCATCTCCAAGTTACATGGCATGCAACAATGATGGTAAGTATGCAAAAAGAGCATGACTGTGCAAAAATGTTATTTTATATAAGATCATGTGACACTGCTACTTGACATAAGCCTGTGCCAATAATAACAGATATAATACAATACAATTCAAGTTTTATTTTTGACTAATTCAATTAATGAAAAAATAAATTTGTTTTCTCTAAATCTCGAAAACAGACGGGATAAAGATAATCATTATTTAGCAATGATAATTATATCGACGTCGCACCTTGTTAAAGAGAATCTTAGTGTCTATCCGTATAGGGGCAATTGTTTGGGGGGGGGCGGGGAAAAGGACGATAAATACGTCAGATACAACTAACCTCACAATCAAGTAAACAGCTGCAGGCCTATGTCTTAGATCGATATTCTACAGATATATTTACCCGAATATAAGCCGCACTTACTTTTTGCTAGATTAAGACTGATGAAATATATCTGCGGCTTAAAATCAGGTACTAGTATTTAGTCTCAACATTTAGTCCATTTGATACCGATTTCACTATCATATCAGTATACATTGAGAGATCGGCCTGGATAGCGTAGTCGGCATAGCTCTGGTCTATTTTTATTGGGTTATTTTACGACGCTGTATCAACATCTAGGTTATTTAGCGTCTGAATGAAATGAAGGTGATAATGCCGGTGAAATGAGTCCGGGGTCCAGCACCGAAAGTTACCCAGCATTTGCTCGTATTGGGTTGAGGGAAAACCCCGGAAAAAACCTCAACCAGGTAACTTGCCCCGACCGGGATTCGAACCCGGGCCACCTGGTTTCACTGCCAGACGCGCTGACCGTTACTCCACAGGTGTGGACTGTGCTGGTTTTCTATGCTCGAGGTTGCGAGTTCGATTCCGGCCCAGGTCGGTGGCATTTAAGTGTGTTTAAATGCGACAGCTCTTGTCAGTAGATTTATAGGCATGTAAAATAACTCCTGCGGGACAAAATTCCGGAACACCGCTGATATAACCTCTGCAGAGAGAACGTCGTTAAATAAAGCATAACTTATCTATTATCATTGAGAGGTTAAGTAGAGTGCTGAAATTCCCTTTTTCCTTTTTTCCCCCAAAATTAATCTAAAAATGTAGGTGCGGCTTAAATTCGGGGGCGGCTTATATTCGGGTAAATACGATACTGTAGAATGTAGAACAAAATTTAAAATCGCGAATGTTTAATACATAAACTAATATTAATGAATAACAACGGGCCATCTGTTATACAATGTCCAATATTATCTATTCCAGTCTCATTGATCCGGAGTCGCACGGACGAGGTGCATGCGGATAATAATCAATACTAACGTTACACTACGGGCAAGTGTCATTCACCCTTCTTTCTAGCTTCCTCAGCGTCATATAACGTATTATCATAATCGAATTAAACATGTGTACATTCTCTCAATATGGAAATTAAACACAAAACATTGTGATCACAGGTACTGCACGAGAATTCAAATTAATGGTTCTATTTCTTGTCAAACAATTGAGTACAATGCTGAATTAGCATTTAATGACAGTTCAGTCAACTCGACGAGAATTGAACTCAGACAAATACGCTCTCTTTTTAAGTGTTAATGTCGCAGGTCAAATAACAAACAGACGTAACAAAAGACGTCTGATTGCGTCGCTTTGGAAATCAGCCATATGTTAAATATCGTCATAAAGAGGTTATGTGAAGCCAGGAGAAAAAACTAAGGTAAGCAAGTTCACAAAAGTCTTTAACAAATTATATGAACTAAATTTTAAATATCCTTGCGTGTGCAATTTGAAATTTGTGGCGAATGCGTTGGGCCTGATTTCTCGGGATATTCCCGTTGCCTGTCATATTACCATTTCTCGCAATTAGTACTTCGTTATTACAAGCTAGTCAGCAATAAGACAGCCTCCGATTCTTATAGCACAGATTCTTATAACTGACCTGACCTAACTGACTAAGAGAAAGAAAGGCAGCGAAATTTTAAATTAACTTCACATTTTCAACTCTGTTGAAACTGATTTGTCACTACAGAACTCCCAGCTTTGGGTCCTTAAGTCAGTTTTATTCACTGTAATTTTAAATAGACTATTACACTTTTACTACGCCATACTCCTTTTGAACAATAAAACGGTACGGAACGACGTGTTTCAACCAATCACGGCTGCTTATCCTACAATTTTTATCACCTCCCTAGCATTTGTTTTTATCACCTCTCTAGCATTTGTTCCTTTGTTTGCCAACATTGTACTTTCAATAATTGTACCTTTTAAAATGATTAATGATTATTTCATCGTCCTTAATTAAAACTTTTCTGTGAGTTATCTTGTTTATATTATTTAGGTTATGTAATAGCGTCTGCTGTATGAGATTATGGATGGTCACGTATCAGAGATTGTTTAATTTATATCGATAATTGAAGTGGAATGAAACGGTTTTAATAAAAATGAAACTGAATCAACAAAGCCTTCTTGACTAGTAATCGTCCATAGAGTTTAATGAAGATTGTATAGTTGGCACAACTGGTAACAAGAGAACAGCTCACCATAATACACTACTGCCATCTAGCGGAATATTTCTAACAATGAGATGGTACAATAATACATTTGAAGACAGTTCAGTATTTTTGTAAGTCAATTCATATTTTATTATTGCATTAGAGTACTTTATTTCTTCTAATAGTGTAATAGTAAATTAAATTCTACTCAATTTTGATTTTCTGTAGATAAATATAACGATTTTATGAGACGATTCGATAACAGTTTCATTGAATATTTTATATGGATTTCATAAGACGATTCGATAACTGTTTCATTGAATATTTTTATATAGATTTTATAAGGCGATTCGATAACAGTTTCATTGAATACATTTATATCGATTTTATAAGACGATTCTATAAAAGTTTCAGTGAATATTTTTATAACAATTTTATAAGACGATTCGAAAACAGTTTCACTGAGTATTTTTGTATCGATTTTTATAAAACGATTCGATAACAGTTTCATTGAATATTGTATATCGATTTTATAAGACCATTAGATAACAGTTTCATTGAATATTTTATTTCGATTTTATAAGACGATTCCAATACAGTTTCATTGAATAGTTTTATATCGATTTTATATGACGATTCGATAACCGTTCCATTTAATATTGTATATCGATTTTATAAGACGATTCGAAAACAGTTTCATTGAATATTTTTGTATCGATTTTATATGACGATTCGATAACAGTTTCATTGAATATTGTATATCGATTTTATAAGACCATTAGATAACAGTTTCATTGAATATTTTATTTCGATTTTATAAGACGATTCCAATACAGTTTCATTGAATAGTTTTATATCGATTTTATATGACGATTCGATAACCGTTCCATTTAATATTGTATATCGATTTTATAAGACGATTCGAAAACAGTTTCATTGAATATTTTTGTATCGATTTTATATGACGATTCGATAACAGTTCCATTGAATATTGTATATCGATTTTATAAGACGATTGGATAACAGTTTCATCGAATATTTTATTTAGATTTTATAAGACGATTCCAATACAGTTTCATTGAATAATTTTATATCGATTTTATAAGACGATTCCAATACAGTTTCATTGAATAATTTTATATCGATTTCATATGACGATTCGATAACAGTTTCATTGAATATTTTATTCCGATTTTATAAGACGATTCCAATACAGTTTCATTGAATAATTTTATATCGATTTCATATGACGATTCGATAACAGTTTCATTGAATATTTTATTTCGATTTTATAAGACGATTCCAATACAGTTTCATTGAATAATTTTATATCGATTTCATATGACGATTCGATAACAGTTTCATTGAATATTTTATTTCGATTTTATAAGACGATTCCAATACAGTTTCATTGAATAATTTTATATCGATTTCATATGACGATTCAATAACAGTTTCATTGAATATTTTATTTCGATTTTATAAAACGATTCCAATACAGTTTCATTGAATATTTTATTTCGATTTTATAAGACGATTCCAATACAGTTTCATTGAATAATTTTATATCGATTTCATATGACGATTCGATAACAGTTTCATTGAATATTTTATTTCGATTTTATAAAACGATTCCAATACAGTTTCATTGAATAATTTTATATCGCATTGCTGTAGTGTAGGCCTACCTTAACTAGCTCCTATGACGAAATAGAAGCAAACTAAAAAAAGCTCTGAACAGAAAATATTAAATTAAAGACAATTAAATTCTGCAATAAATGTTATTTGCATAGCAGTATCAGCCTATGGAATGTTAGCTAGGACGTTAACTCGCAGTATAAACAAAGCTGTGACGGCAATCGGAGTGGCTTGTGTTATGTAGTATCTCAGTCAGTCAGTGACCTCGTTGGCGGGCGTTCACCTCCTCTCCGTTCAACAATGCAGCATACCTACAAGGACAAGTTGCACTCATATCTCCGCTGATGTTACACTTTACTTTCGCTAATTGAGTTAGCGGTCTGTTATCGCCCTCAACAGTACAGCACAGTGCAAAAGTGGAGGGGAGAGGTTCACACGTGACCTCAATTCTGGTCAAAGACCTCCAGTACCCCGAAGGCTGTAGGCCAAGAACCAGCATAATGCCGTGCACTTAATAACAATCGTATTAATTATATTGCGAGGAACTCTCGGTCTCAAAACAGCGTGGAAATGGTTTTCATCGAAAGTTTAGAAGAAGCAGATTAGCTCATTAGGAGATTTTACATACAGGAGATCGAATCCTGTTTGAGGAGGCCTATTAATTTTAGTGAAAGTGCCGTCCCCAAAAAGTAACTCAATAAACAAGAACGTTTGATTATAACTTAGAAAAACTAGTAGATAAAAGCTCGTAAAGCCTTTTGAGGGCGATAAACTCGAATGGTAGTAGTCAAATTCTCAGGAATGTTACATACAGTATGTTCCCCTGTTTTCATTCAATACAAATTATCTTTCAATATTGTTAATATTTCGCCTGGTTTAGATGTTTCCCACTTTATGGAGGTACATTGAAAGTTTATTTTTTCACTTCACGCCCGTCAAAGTTCTTAAAATGACGTATTTTTCTTCTTATTATTTCATAACTCATTCAATGCACTCTTTTGTTTCTTGCGATAGCTACAATAGGCCCATCTGGTTCTTTGTATAGTCTTCTAATTTATTTATCTCGTTCATTACGAATTCTGCAGTTTCTGTCCCCTTGAACTCGATGGAGAAAATTTCTCATTATCGTATTTTCAAACACAATGAGTATATTTCCTCTTCTTAAATGAGAGTCTACGTTTCTACGACGTGAAACTGGTTGAATTATTTAATTGTGGCAACTTATTTTGGTGGCTGATATGTTTTCTGTTATTGCAAATTGAAAATTCTCTCGATAACACGTCTTAGTTGAAACGTGAGTTCTAATATAAAACTACAACTCTAAAAAGTGGAGAAAATATTTTTAAGAAACATTACTGCAAAAGAAAAGAAATCAGACTACTAATCTTATATCTAATTAGAGCCCCAAATAAAGACATGCTTCAACTCAGTACAACATTAAGGGGAGAGGATGGTATTTTTTGGTGAAAAAATGAGTAAATTAAAAAAAATATATTTAAATACTCTGTGATGTGTGTGGAATGCATTGCATAACATTTTGTGGGTATTTGTGCCCTCATCGGATGTTGAGACGTCATTTTTAAACTTCCTGCGCTATGGATTTTTAAATCACACGTCCGCTTTTATCGGTTTCCAGTAACTTCATTTTTTTTTTTGCTACATTGTCAGACAAAAATGGATATAAATTCTGAACTATTAAAGATACATGCATGAAATTTAGAACACACATTCTTTAGACTATTAGAAACTTTTCTCTGTAATAGAATTTTGTTAATTGATTTCATTTTAAAAATACGTCCGTTTGTTTGCAAGAAAGGAAATCAAAAAAATTGTTATTAAATTTTAATTGTTTATTTTACAAACGTAGGGACTAATATCAAAATTCTGTTACAGACAGTTTGTAGAACATGCTTTTGTAAATACATTGCAAAAAACTGTTCGAATCTATCTTTAAAAACTGTTTAGATATATCGGTTTTAGTACAATCCTGCATTGGGTATATTTTTTTTTTCAAATTTGGAGCCCCAAATAATTTTTTTTTTCAAAATATTTTTATTTGGTTGAAATGCCACAGCTAAGAGTTCTCTACATACAAAAAATTAATATTTTACACCAAATAGGAAAAAAAGTTAAAAAAAATACCATCCTCTCCCTTTAATTAAAGAATCCAGTTTCAGGCCTAATAAAAAATCCACATACGAATATTTGGAAACAATTATGCCGCTCACTAAATATTAGAAGACACAAGAAGATTAAGTCTTGAAATGAAGCTGGAAGTTGTTGGTTGAACTTGTTAATGTTCTTTTTTATAATGTGTTTATTTTACGACGCCTTATCAACAGTGATGGTTATCTAGTGTCTCAGTGACAATGCCAATGAAATGAGTTCAGGATCGAGGACAGAAAAGTTACCCAGCATTTGTTCTAAATGGGTTGAGAGATAACCTCGGAAAAACTCTCAACCAGGTAATTTATCCAAATCAGGATTTGAATTCGAGCCCGCTCGTTTCACGATCAGATATGCTAACAGAGCGGTGGACTTGTTAATATTATTACTCACATTAGGCTCTATATATTTTTCTATTTAACGTGCATTCTACAACGCCTCATTCGGACGCGATGAATTAAAGATATGTAGGTATAATGGACCAATGAAAGAAAGAGAAGACAACGCTCGGAAGCGCTTAGGTCTATAGAAAGATCAGTTCCACAACCTCTTTGTCTACCACAAATTTCGTAAAATCTGGGAGGCATAGACTGCCACGAGAAGATACCTCAACGGTTAAGGTAGGACTGGTTAGTTGCAAAATACATTCGTGGGTTCTTACATTTTTGTCATGCTTTCTTTTCATTCACTTAATTTCTACATAGATTCGCGACGATAATCGTTGAAGACGCAAATCTTTTTATGGTAATTATAATGCACAGAAGAGAGAGAACTGGAAGACGATAGATATCTCCTTCAATGACCTATGGTAGCCTACAAGAGAGGGAAAAAAGTTCATAGTCTTAGCCTTGAAAGCAAATTGTCATCTTGTGAGATGAGTAATGGAAAGACAGGCAACATATTAGAATGGTATGGCTTCGAATTCGAAATTAGGGAACAACTTCCTTGATGATGATGATGAAATGTACTCAGACTTACACTGAATAAGTTTGAGAGATATTTTCCTGTGAGTAAATAGTCGGAATTTGATGCCTAACCTTATTTCTTTGTACTGTCGAGTTCTACTTCCTTCATTGTCTATGCAATTTTATGGTTTTTTTTTTGTTGGATATCTTGTTCAATAATCTCAGTGGATACGAAATAAATTAACCTCGAAGTCGTCCTAGGTTCTCGGGAATGTACCAAGCTCCCCTATTGTCAAAGAAGGCATTATTGCGATGAGTTTGTAAGGGCGATAAAAGCCTTAGTATAGATTTCTTGGGGAGAGTAATAAATTTGCTCCTTCATATCGTAAATTCATGAAATTCAAGGTACTTATTCCTTATTTGGTAGGTCTCTAAGCAAAAGTTATCGGTCTCTTCTCCAAGACACTGAATAAACAATGTAGATGAAAGAGTTGCCACGTAAAATAATATTCAACCAATCAAACTTCAGATTCCACTAGCTAAAATTGTGTTCTGACGTTGGCAATTGAAAAATCATATTTAATTAATTGTGTTCTTGAAGGAGATGGACGGCAGGAGAAACATTATCTTTTCTTTTTTTTATTAATTTCTGCATACCCAGTTTCATACATATATATTATTCCAACAATGTCAGTATACGATATTAAAAATATATATGTTGTGTTTTTTTCTGGGTATGACAGAGGGATTCAACTTTTCTATAAGAAACTTATGTATAGAAACAATGCAGAAATAAATCAGTGAACCATGTTTAGAAATCAGCAGAATTTGACAATTTGTAAAATAAGAGAACATAAGTTTTTGATTTAGTGACCATAAAAAATGATGTTCTCTTGTTTTGTAAATTGTCAAAGCCATATAATTTCTAAACATGGCCCACTGAAAATTTGACAATTTGTAAAAGAAGAGAACATCAGGCTTTGACCATAAATGTTGTTCTTTTGTTTTAAAAATTACCAAAGCCTTTTAATTTCTAAACATAGCCAAATGATTAAGTTATTTCTTCTTTGTTTTTATACATACATTAAGTATCTTACGGAAATATTAAATCTCTATGTGCTATATACCCAGAAAAACACATGGTATATGTTTTAGCCACTTGAAGAATACGTTTAATGACTCAACAATATGCGTATTACTGCTTTAACCTTCTATACAGTATATCGAACATTGTGACTCACACAGAATTCCCCCCAATATCGGTTTTATGACGAATAGGCGTCGGTAACTGGGTTGTAGGCCAACGTTCCAATGTTGCTGCTAAAAAATTTACCGGTTAGTGACGTCACGAAATTTCCAAAGCGTCCTACCTCGTGATATTGGTCCGATCGTGACTTGTGACAAGGGCATTGGCCAAGAACTGAAGATGTTATGATGAGTGGGCAGAAAATTAAAGAGAGTGGCCAATCTTGCGGCCATCATGTCTGACGGTCAATTAGAAGCATTATAGTAACTCGAAGAGATCTTGAACGAAGATAAACGATCATGAAGCACAATCTTCTATAATCACGAGTACCTAATCACTGGAACTTATTAATTTATACGTCACTTCGTAAGTTACATGACCACAATTTCGGGAATGAATCAGGAAGTGAGGAATGAAGGTATGACGTCGATCCTGTACCTTTTAAATAAATTAATCATAACGTTACGTGTAGAGAAGGACGGGGGGGTGTCCCCGTGCCTATGAACTGAATCGCTTGTAATACTATGTAACGGTGCATTCAGGAACTGCTGGTGGATATTATTCTTCTTCTTAGAGACGCAAGTCATCCCAGAGTCGTCACTGCTTACTTGATGTGCATACAGCATATTTACCGCCTCCGTGATTCTACAACAACGACCTGCCCTGAGTGACGTCACAGCAGAGTCGTAAAACCCCGGCCAAGTGCAGGCGCAACTGTTCCTGGTTGTGACTGGCATACGGCAAAAACCCTTGAACTCACACTGCAGGCGGTGTAGGTCACTTTGTGAGACAAACGCTACCATGAGAATGACATAGACTTTTGGATTACGTACCTTGTGTATCTGAGGATAATCAACACTTATTACATCAATTCATGACTGTCTAAAATCTAAAATGAAAATATAAATTAAGAAATCAAAATATCTGGTTGTATCAAAAGAACCTCGACGATGGAAACTCGAAATTCAAAGAAAAATTTATAGATCAGACCATGAGCTTTAGTCTACTACATAACAAGCAATGGGATCCTACAATCAGAGAAAAAAACACTAAGAATTGCTGGATCAATGGAAGACGTAATCTGGAAAAGTAATATCTAAGAACAGACACCAAAGTAAGAATTTATAAAACTGGGCCTATATGTGGAAACTGGAAATTTATTGTAAAGTGGGGTAAACTTGGACATAACAAAAATAATAATAAACCACGATATTAGCTCTATTTGTACTTAAAATATCACAAAAAAACTCAAGAAAAGGAGAAAAAAATAATGAACTTTCAAAATATATTCACTGCATCTGTATCAAAGTTAAAAATCTTTTTTATGGTCAATTTTACCCCAGTTTACTGTAAGGAAAATAGCTCATTTCGGAGGAAATATGGAGGAGGTATTGATCCTATATACCCCTAGACCTATATGATCTTATCACCATTAATTCGAGAAAAATTCGTTCCGGCACCGGGAACTGAACGCTCTTTCCAACTGAGCTATGCCGGGACACGATACACGGTGCCGGAACTAATTTTTCTCGAATTAATAGTGATTATACACATTGACTACTTCATAGTAGTCGTGATAATATTCAATGAGGATGGCGAGACCTCATATAATTAATAGGTATGTGATGTACTATATGATCTTCCCTAAAAAATGCTGCTCCTCCAAGAAAAGTTGAAATGAGGCCCCTGGGCTACGTAATTATTGCAATGAAAGAAAAAAGTCATCTTTAAATGTACTTCGTCAGGTAGAGCTGCAGACAATCTTCGGGCCTTGCCACAGCCTGGACGATGAAAGGAAATTTGCCACATTTTAGACACTCAATACGTCGTATTTCGGCGAATATTTGGAGATTTTGATTTTTATAAAGATTGAAACTGAACATTTTCAGAAACGAAAACATACCTTGTTTCAAACTTGGCAATGTTCATTCTCAAAAGTGTGAATTTTTGAGTAAATTAGTTTTCATATTTCTTAAAAAAATAATATTTTTTTTTAAGTAAAAGGTATTTTCATATCTCATTTGGATATTTGCCTGATCTATTTTATTTAATGAGAATCAACAAAATTCCTCTATTATTTCCCGCAAAAATTGCTGTACCAGACAGGCAGGCGGAAAAAGATAGGCGGGTTCCACTCAAGAAACCACTTCAGAGCATCGGAAATACGAAGTCATATGCTTCGCAAACGATAATTTAATGCCCCGTACGAATATTTTCCATTCGCTCCGGCGTGTTCGCCATGACGACTCACGAGTTGGATGACCTGCTAGGCTTCCCATATGCATGTTAATACGAATTCTGAGTGACGCACTGTCTTACCACCTGAGCGGTAAGCCCCACGTGCTGGGAATTAAACTGTGTCACTGTAGGCTTGATGCGTTTCCAACACTTTAGGCAATAAGATGAAACGTTTGGCCTTCTATCACTTTCGTTTCATATAACACTGAGACTAGGATCAACCATGATAATTGAGGGGAATTAATTAGAGTGTTCTGAGGTTCGAACTCTCAAAATTAGCTATAACTAAGAATAATTATTTTTCTTAAAAAACATCAAATTCTTCATAATTAAATCATATAATTTATTTTATAGTTTACTTTTTAAAATCAATAAAACTTGAAATTAGCCTACTTACAGACTGAGCGAAGAGAATACGTAGACTATAATTTATTTTAAAGAATAATACTTTTGATTATACTACCCGGGAGATTATTAAATTACAGGCCCCTTGGATACAGAGATCGTGGACGCCCGAAGAAGCGATGGAGAGATCAGCTTTTCACCTGAGACGGAACAGGCCAAATAGCCTAAACCCTGATAGCTATTGATGATGATGACTTTTGATTATGGTTTTCATTGAAGATGTCAGCCGAAACAGAATATATATTTAGCTTAAATGAGAATAGAGTAGTAGTAGTAGTAGTAGTGGTGGTGGTGGTGGTAGTAGTAGTAGTAGTAGTGGTGGTGGTGGTGGTGGTAGTAGTAGTAGTAGTAGTGGTAGTCGTGGTGGTGGTAGTAGTAGTAGTAGTAGTAGTAGTGGTGGTAGTGGTGGTGGTGGTGGTAGTAGTAGTAGTAGTAGTAGTGGTGGTAGTGGTGGTGGTGGTGGTAGTAGTAGTAGTAGTGGTGGTAGTGGTAGTAGTAGTGGTGGTGGTAGTAGTAGTAGTAGTAGTAGTAGCAGTAGTGGTGGTGGTGGTGGTAGTAGTAGTAGTAGTGGTAGTCGTGGTGGTGGTAGTAGTAGTAGTAGTAGTAGTAGTGGTGGTAGTGGTGGTGGTGGTGGTGGTAGTAGTAGTAGTAGTAGTAGTAGTAGTGGTGGTAGTGGTGGTGGTGGTGGTAGTAGTAGTAGTAGTGGTGGTAGTGGTGGTGGTGGTAGTAGTAGTATTAGTAGTAGTAGTGGTGGTGGTGGTGGTGGTAGTAGTAGTAGTAGTAGTAGTAGTAGTAATAATAGTAGTAGTAGTGGTGGTCGAGATGGTGGTGGTGGTGGTGGTGGTAGTACTAGTAGTACTAGTATTATTAGTAGTAATAATAATAATAATGAGATAAGTTCTATAGCCGGTATCACATTGTGTATTTCTTACCAATTTCTAGCATTTAAGTTGAAAATCTTTTAAATTCAGATAACCTTTACTAACACTGTTTGCGTCAGAATTTTATGAAGTTACAGAAAACAACTATAGTTATATAATAATAGTAAAATTTATATGACAGATTCTGTAGGAGAAATTACATCAATATTGCAAATTTCTTACCAAGCAATTCGACTAAAATGGAACCGGCGCTTTTAAAATCAGAGAAAATTACTAACAATGTTTGCTTCAGAATAATATAAAGATGCAGAAGGGCAACAATTGCAGTGATATAATAATAATAATAATAATAATAATAATAATAATAATAATAATAATAATAATAATGTTTTGTAGCCGGTATTAAATCATCATTGTGTATTTCTTACCAAATTGTGGTAAAAAAAAATTCAATTGACAGCCTCTTTTCAAATCAGGAAAACTATACTAAAAATGTTTGCTTCAGAATATTATAAAAATGCAGAAAAGCAATAATTGCAATGACAGTATATATCCTATTTAAAACATTTCCTTAAAAATAAAAGTGGATTCAATAAACACTAAGCTTTAGAGTTACATTTATTTATCTGTAATAATTGATAATTGAAATTCTCTATAGAAATCAGAGTTACAATGGTAAAAAGTAATCAATTTAAAGGGTTGCACAAACATAAAACGCGCTAAAAGATCCTATATTACTAATATTACAATCGATGGCAGCGCACCGTTTCAATTGTAACGTAGAGACATGCAGCGACATCTAACATCTGTACCGCGAACTATAGCATTGTACGCGAATCGACCACTAGATGCCACTAGTCTCCAATTCGCGCTGGTCGTTGACAGGGATTATTCACCTCTTGCTACCAGCCATTGTCACGGTTATGCACGTGATGAAGTGCGGCCGATCCCGAGAGAAACACAATAACCGTAAAAATGAATTTGATATAGTTCGTGTCAAGACATGAAGTTTAGCATGCAGTTATGGGCGAAAATGTGATCTGTTAGATTAAACAGCACACGAGAGAGAAAACATTTATTCATTAATGTTATTTACTAACCTGCAAAGTACATTCCTTGGGATCTCCGCCTGTAATCTGCATCCCACGACGATACGCACTCAAATGTTTCACTGGTTTGTTGAAGCATTTTAAAATACGCTCAAAAATGTTCACAAAAATATAACAGTACAAATGTCCTGTTTCTTTTAAATTTTTACCGCCATTTCTATCAGAAAAATAACTCGTATTTGTGTATTTAGTTGAATAATGACAATTGTACCGGTAAATTTATCAATATTTCACTCAGGTTGCTGATATTTGGTCCCTCCGGTCGCAAATATTGGAGTCGATAGTTAGTAAACCGACGATTGTCCAGTGACTGATTGTATGTAACCGACGAGGGTTGGTTCAGGAGTTGCAGCGCCTCGCAACTGCGCAGGACGCAACCCTCCTTCCTCTCACTCTTAGCCCCTGGTGGCGCGTTGTCCGCAGCACGTGTTCACGTGGACTTGCCATGCGATAGTTCCTGACCTGCTCTCTCTCGCCAAGACCACAGAGATTTAATAATGCTCACCCTGAATTGTTGCTTTCACCCTCAACATCTGGCCACGCGTCCCAGAGATCAAATGGATGTAATCACGTTTCATATTATGCATAAAGATCATTCATCTAAATTTTCCAATTTGTGCAGATTACACTGAACCGTCAATTGTTTCATTTGTTATTTGTTATTTTCTTAGTAAATAAAACATTGGCTTATGGGTAACTAAATAAATTATATTAAAATGTGTCACTTTCTACAACATCTACCTATATATATATAATTAGAACTGGAAATTACGGGACAACGGCTGAACGGATTTTAATAAATGACCCCTTATTTTGAAGCTTGGAACCCAAAGTTTTTCACAAAAATAGTAGTTTTCAGTGAAATTTCAGTTTTCCTACATAATTTTCCTATTTTCCAAAATCCATCTTTCGTCAGTTTTGAGAACTACTTGCATTTCAAAATAAAACAAAACACACACTACAATAAACAATAGGCTATTACACGAAGGCTATGACTTGCAGGATTGCTGACATATTTAGAGTTCAAATTTAATTGGTTATTAAAGCTTCAAGCCTTAGGCCTATTAAAAATAATTTACAGGTCTGATTCTGCGGTGTGTAATTTTCTGAGTACAGCTGTGTATTGAATATTAAAATCTACAAAACTTGAGGTAGTTTGATGACATTATTACCATTAGAAATTTATTATTATTATTATTATTATTATTATTATTATTATTATTATTATTATAGTTAATGCCATGATGTTAATATATAAACTACAAATCTTGCGTAAGATAATAATATTGTTATTAAAAATCAAATCTTTTTATAGTTATCAATAAAGTTGGGTTGTGTCTTTTTTATATATATTTAATGGCGGTGTGGTGCAGAGCGCAAAAATTACAGTTCCTAAGGAAAGACGATATTACTTACGGTACTGATAAAATAAGAGGCCTAGAAAATTTTGTAGTTTCCCGATCATTTCAGCAAGATCTCTTAGCAGAATAAAATGATTTTACCCTCTACATATCAAGCTCTACATGCAGCAACTATACCAAGATGCTATGTCTATTGTTCGAAAGCATAGCAAACCTGACTTTTTTAACTTTCGCCTACAATCCACAATGACCTGAAATAGCTATTGCTTTACTCCCACATGAAAAACCCACTGAGCGTCCTGACATTGTTACTTGCGTTTTTGCGTTGAAATTCAAAACCTGAAGGTGGATAGGTTCAAGAAAAAGTATTTGACATTAAAAAAACCATTCAGAGGGAGTATGTTTCATTATTATGGAAGCAAATAACTTTCAAAATCTCTGGTATTTTTCATTGAAAATAAATCTGAAAAATTGTTATTTGAACGTCTAACGAACTTAGTTTGCAGCATTTGCTGCACAAGCCACTAGTAGAATAGAACGTTTTATTTTCGCTGGCAGAGTTAAGGACATAAGGCCTTCTCTTCCACTCAACCAGCCTTAATCAATACAGTACATATTTAAATTACGAATATTTACACTACGCTTAAAAGATTCTCCAGCAATATTCTTCAGTTAAGTTTTAACGACTAGTACATGTTTATTTAAATTTAGATAAACCTATAAGATAAAGTAATAACTTAATTTATGAGCTAATTTAATTCAATCACTTATAATTAAGTTGAGATAGCTAGTGAAATGATGAGAATTAATTTAATATAAGTTTACTAGAACTGTGTTATAGGGAGAAAAAACATAAATCTAAAATATATTTATATAATGAGAATATTAATGTAATGAAATTTTGCCATTAGAGGTTTTGTATTCTAGTTAGAGAATTAATGATAATAATAAGAATGGACAGATGTTAGTTTCATTATAAGTACCTAACAAATATTAATCAGTAATTAATCTGTTAAGAAGTATTTATGTAATTTTGACCTAAATGAAGTTATTGTCCAACAACCCCTTACATCACTCGGAAGCGAGTTCCAATTTCTAGCAACTGAAACTGTATGAGATGAAGAATATAAAGATGACTTGTGGTAGGATATAATGAGTAAATTGGTATGATGAGACCTGGTGCTTAGCTGATAATTTGCGGATAAATTTTGAAAACGAGAAGCCAAATAGATTGGGATAGCGGTGCGCAGAATTTGAAATAAGAGAATAAGAGAATGCAGGGCTCGTCGGTCACTTGGCCTTAGCCAAGATAGATTTTGAAAAGACGGGGAAACATGATCATATTTATGAATATTGCAAATTATAACGGACGCACGCATTATGCACACGTTGTAGCCTGCTGCTCAAATTTGAATTTAGGTTACTTAATATAATATCGCATTAGTCGAAGTGTGGCATCACGAGTGTTTGTACAAGGATTAATTTTAATTTATCAGGAAGAAAGTCAGACTGTGTGGAAATGATATAACTGTGAAGACTGGAGAAGACAATAGAATACATTTAGATAAATAAATAAATAAATAAGTAAATAAATAAGTAAGTACATAAGTAAATAAATAAATAAGTAAATAAATAAATAAGTAAGTAAATAAATAAAGTAAGGAAGTAAGTAAATAAATAAGCAAGTAAATAAATAAATAAGTAAATAAATAAATAAATAGATAAATAAATAAATAAATACGTAAGTAAATGAAAAAGTAAATAAATAAGTAAGTAAGTAAATGAATCAATAAATAAGTAAATAAATAAATAAATAAGTAAATAAATAAATAAGTAAATAAACAAATAAATACATAAGTAAGTAAATAAATAAATAAGTAAATAAATAAGTAAGTAAATAAATAAATAAGTAAATAAATAAATAAAGAAGTAAATAAATAAGTAAGTAAATAAATAAATAAGTAAGTAAATAAATAAATAAAACATTTCAATGATTGCGTTTGACATGTAGACCTACTGAAAGTTGGTGAGTAAAGATGATAACTTGTAATGAATATTAAGTAAATATGTGTTCCACTTACTACTTGTTGAAACAGAATTTTATTCTCATGGTTGCAGTTCACTTACCTGTAAGTCAAACAAAAAAATCATTAGCGTACTCAAAATATTATAACATGCATATATTAAATATAAAATATAAAACAATATCACAGTGAATTTATTGTCTGGCCTGTTTTCGTTACCTAATCTTTTTCTTACAGTAAGTTCTGGCTTTACCATCGTGCTTACTACGTCACAACAGTTTCGCCGCGTGATTGCCTAGTGTTGGACTGAAATTGCCTGAGAGTGAACAAAGGCTAAATTCAACACGGCAAAATGCAAAGAAGCTGTTCTGGAATTCACAATCTACAGACAACGCCTGAACACACTGATTAGACTTCCCTGCACAGCAAAGACGTCAGAGATGTTGCCGCCTGAGAGCGGCGAACATAATAAGCAAGAAAAAACTAAAAACTTCTAAAAATAAATAAAGACACTAAAATTCAACAAATTAAAAACTAACGTTTTCTACAGCAACTACATTACACAATTTTAATTACGAGGTGTACTTACAGCTTTTAGAGAACCCGGAGGTTCATTGCCACCCTCACATAAGCCCACCACCGATCCCTATCCTGAGCAAGATTAATCCAGTCTCTACCATCAAATCCCATCTCCCTCAAATCCATTTTAACATTATCCTCCCATCTACATCTCGGCCTCCCCAAAGGAATTTTTCCCTCCGGCCTCCCAACTAACACTCTATATGCACTTCTGGATTCGCCCAAAATGTTACTATAATAAATCGCTTCAACTACGTTTCGGTGTCTAGTGCGTGGTGCAGATAATCCATTCCATCCACTAAAGGCATTGGAGTGACGTTCTACGAGGGGTTAAAGGAATAATAATAATAATAATAATAATAATAATAATAATACTTACAAATGGCTTTTAAGGAACCCGAAGGTTCATTGCCGCCCTCACATAAGCCCGCCATCGGTCCCTATCCTGTGCAAGATTAATCCAGTCTCTATCATCATATCCCACCTCCCTCAAATCCATTTTAATATTATCCTCCCATCTACGTCTCGGCCTCCCCAAAGGTCTTTTTCCCTCCGGTCTCCCAACTAACACTCTATATGCATTTCTGGATTCGCCCATACGTGCTACATGCCCTGCCCATCTCAAACGTCTGGATTTAATGTTCCTAATTATGTCAGGTGAAGAATACAATGCGTGCAATTCTGCGTTGTGTAACTTTCTCCATTCTTCTGTAACTTCATCCCGCTTAGCCCCAAATATTTTCCTAAGCACCTTATTCTCAAACACCCTTAACCTAATTTCCTCTCTCAGAGTGAGAGTCCAAGTTTCACAACAATACAGAACAAACCGGTAATATAACTGTTTTATAAATTCTTATTTTCAGATTTTTTGACAGCAGACTAGATGATAAAAGCTTCTCAACCGAATAATAACACGCATTTCCCGTGTCATTTATAATAATAATAATAGTAATAATAATAATAATAATAATAATAATAATAATAATAATTAGAAGAAGAATTAATAATAATAATGGTGATAATAATGATGATGACGATGATAATAATAATAATAATAATAATAATAACAAAAAGAAGAAGTTTGAAAACTGTTAAGGCATTTTTAAGTTAACAATGTAAGTACAGCTTGACCTCTGATTAAAATTCTATAGATCTATTAATATCAGGCAATAGGCCTACATCTCACTTGACGATATGCGTCAGAGAAAGAACAATTTTGTTTCTATACATGTTTGATTACTGTAATACGTTACTAGTCAGCGATGTATGCAATGAAGGGGAAAAGGAACTGGTCGCCCTACCCCATTATCTCCTGGCTTATTTGCCTCATGAGTGATGGCTTATTGGAGTCACTTATGAGGTTCAAACTTGTCTTTGGACAGTTTAATAAACAACAAGCATACAACTTATAGTTATTTTGTAGGGATATCAGTCCCCACCGCCCTATCTTTATCCAAATTAGCTATTAATTTGTCATTCTTCATTATTGTGAATATTTACTTCTATGAGACCTTCATACCTTAAAGAGCCTTAATTTCTATAATTCTACGTCTTACGAGATTTGACATATTTAAACTGTCATGATATTCATTCACTGATTCACTGATTCATTCATTGATTGATTCATTGATTGATTGATTGATTCATTCATTTATTTTATTCCATAGATCTTACATGAACAATGAAGCTTTAAGATGTGGAACAAGTCAAAATTTTACAATATTACAATTACATTTTTTACAAATTTTTATAGCTTTACAATTTAGTAATTTTCTACAATTTTTACAATTTTGTGCAATTTTTTACAATATTTTGGTGAGATGTAGTGAGAAGAGGTGAGGTCCGAGGATTCGCCAAAATATTACCCGGCATTTGCCTTTTGGTTGGGGAAAACCTCGGAAAAATCCAACAAGGTAATCAAATCAAAGGGGGGTAATCAAATCAAAGGAGTTGATGCCAAGGACTCGCCATAGACTCGCCATAGACCATCTGGCTTCAGTCCCACGGCTGTGGAAAACCTCGGAAGAAACCAAAGACCAAAGGGGGATCCAACCCAAGCCCGAACGCAGCTCCGGATCAGCAACGTACAACGTCATGTTATCACCTAATAGGGATTCGAACCTAGTACTGCAGTTTGAACATAACATTAAAGCCACGTCTTAGTCATTGGGTGAACCGTGGTTTGTGAAAATATTGGAGGAGAAAAATTTTCTATTAAAAATAGAGGCTGAAGACAAAATGCAAATAATGGACGATTTCAGTATTGTTATTCCTGCTTGTATAACATTCATTTACTTAATCACTTAGTACTAGAATAGCTTTGGGCAAGTAAGCGAAAGGAATTTTTCTGCAATCTAGAATATTTAAAAGCAAGAAATACATCTGAAAAAATATATATAGTCAGTAGTCTATTCAAATGTAAACTAATTCTCCTAATTTGTCATATTCATTGTATTCTGTTATATCTGTATGAAAGTCGCCAGTTCGAACCTCGCTGTGATGGATATTTGGACAGAGAGTATAAGACCACGTGACGTCTCATCCGTAGTAAGCACGTGCTCTGCGTCGTCCACCTGACCCTTGAAATACGCAAACACTGGCCTTTAGAGCGCCCAATATATATCCTACACAGGGATTGTAATTACTTGACTTCGAAGGATAATAGCAAGAGTAAGGCAAGAGTCGGAGAGCATTGTGTGGGAAAGGAGATTTGTGCGTCATCAGATCCGCCAAAGCAGCAAGGCAGGACGGAATTAAACTTTTGTATACGCTCAGGGGATCTTGAGCGTAGTCTCCACTCAGAAACACGAGCTGGAGCTTTACAGGCTTAGGTAAAACATTACATGATGGACAAGCAGTATTTTACTTAACGACGCTAGGTTTCGGAGTCTAAATTAATTAATAATTACATCTATCCTAAATCCTAAAAGCCAAATTGGCTAGTCTCTTATATTGAGACAACTCATCCTGCCTAAGGTATTTCCGTGGTTTTCCTAAGGCGTTAAGACAAATGTCGGGATGAGCCCTAAGAGAAATGGGCCACGGACCTATATGCCCTTCCCCATAAGTTCCCCTTTTTTCTAACAAACAACTTAATGTCCTAGTTCAGAGTCTATAATACATTTGCAATGCGAAAGGACAGGGAACCTTTCAATGTGCAGATTCAGAATTCACGGCGTCTCTCCTGGCGGTCTTCACCTGCCTTGTCATCGAACAACAGACGACAGAGTCTTCTCTACTCCTCCTGCACTGCGAAGTGACACAGTTCATTTCAATGTGCAGACCTTCACCAGCCATCGCCTCCTCATCCCGTCCCGTGATCATTTTGATCACATTTCCGTCCCCCTCGCGTATGTGGTACTTAAGAGGTTACGTCCTTTTTTCGGCTTTCCCCTTCAACATTTTCTAGAAATCCTTCATTGGAGGATTTCTAGAAAATGTTGAAGGGGAAAGCGTAAACCGGAGTGAGACTAGTGGCCAACAGGCTTGGAGCTCACATATTTAGTTTGTTACAGCCCCCAGACCTTTGCAAGGACGCGTTTTGCGTACCTTTTAAATTTGTCCTCCAAATTCTCCTCTCTTTTTCCGGTTTTTTTTTCGGAGTCTTGTGAACCTGGTCTAAAATTCCTCCCAATACTCAACACGTCCATCCAGTCCACTCTGTTGTAGTCTAATCCTAGCTTTCAGATGTGATAGAGGGCACATAAAGAATCACTTTTGGGAATAAACTAGTGTACAGAAATGCTTCCATATCCAGATATAAAATAAACCAGTAGGGCCTACCTATTTCAAAGAATGTCAACGTGACAAGTAGACTAACTTAATGTTGGTGATAATAATAATAATAATAATAATAATAATAATAATAATGATAATAATAATAATAATAATAATAATAATAATAATAATAATAATAATAAAAATACAATATTTTGTATTTCACCTTCATTACCTGTACGCTGCAATTATGTTTTAAGCTCTGTTTTATTTCCTGCTATCCTTGAATATTTTCTATGGGATCTCGAGCCCCTTGTAGGTTTTCACCTTCTTCGCTTAACCTCCATGACATACATATAAGCAGTGTATCAATAAAAATCACGTGTATTAGCTAAATGTATTGTCTGGGGGCCGTTACTGACACGAGACTTCGGTCTTAACTTGAAGCCATATTACTAGCGTCGGAGCGTTGACACATTAAACTTGGAGTCCGTGACTTCCCGCCTTGTCGACTCTTCTTCACGGGTGTTTTGTGTAAAATGGAAAAGTTAGGTTGTATCTAATTTTGTGATGCGGCAAAACCTTCGTAGCTCTTTACTACTATGCTTTACAGTACCAATCTAGCTGTGGATATCTTCTCACTAATGTAAGGTTTTGAAATATCAGAATAACACAGGATATTATTGATATATTATTCATTTAAAATGACTCATTTCAAGTGATACCGTCGGTATTTTACGGTTTGATGCAATCTTACTCGGAAATTGTACATGACTTTGTTTAATTTTATTGTTTTTCAGGTATTCACGTTACCATGGAAACTATTAAAGTTGATTTGTTTTTGTTCTACATATGTCACAAAATAACTTCTGTTAGATGTATGCATAAATTTTTTAATAATTGAATTTTTAATAATTTAATAATTTAATAATTGAAGCTTATGGTCTCTAAAACATCTTAAATAACCTATTAATAAACGATGGTATTTACAAATAAGGAAATGTTCAACAAGAAATTTCAAGTATTAGGTCTACTTACAGTCTCTGAAAGTTCGTAAAATATGTATCACGATTCCCGTGACTTACGACACACGAATTCAGTCACGCGTGTGATGGATTTTCCAACCACATCCCAAACTTTCACATGCAACGAGAAGATCCCATTGCTCACACAAAATAGATAACCAAAGTCATTCTTCTTTGATGAAACAATGGGAAAGGAACAGTTGAATATCTCGATGACGTAAATGTAACTATGGCAATAGGTGTTACAATGAAGGCGGCGACGACGTCCTGGTGCTTATGACGGGAAGACGAAGCACATAAAAGGAGTAGACTTCACCCTCACGGGTACAGCAGCACTTGCTCACGTGTTGCGGGTAGCCTAACCATCATCCCATATAGTACTCTCGGCTCCACAAGTAAAGAACCCTGGCCTCACACCACTTCTGCACAGATGACAGTGATTGACAGGCCAGTTAGGGGAAGCTGTTGCCACGTTTGCTCTTGGCTGGACTCTTTAAATGTATTTTCTTTTGCAACTGGTTGGATTCTTTCAAAAATGGAAAATTCACAACACAGCATTCTCGGCGGTCTCCTGGCGGTATCTTTGTCCACAGTTTCACTAATTGGGGGAGCGTGTCAGTCAGATTTATGGCTTCCTGAACCCAACCCTGCAACGAAGGTTCTTTACTTGTGAAACCAAGAGTAACCAACAATCCGCTTACGAGAGCTCGCGCAGAGACACGAGACTGCTGACGTCACTACAGACGCAAACCCCTGCCTACCTTCTAGATTCCTCATTATCACTACTTCTTCCATCTGGTGCAGCACCTATGTGTCTATATGTGGGAGTAACCCGAATGGGGCAGGTTCTCAACGAGTGGATCGCGACCTTTTATTATTATTTTCGCTGTTTTTCTTATCTGGGGTTCCAGGAAATTAGCTTAAAGATTAGTGTAAATACAAGGAATGACGAATTCATATGCCGTTGGTCCGATATACGACTCTGAACAGGTTGTATCTATATCAGCGACACCCAATAGGCGGTCCGATTAATTTTAGTTCTGGCCCACAAAGCAAACAGTACACAGTAAAAATCAAAATAAATAATGCAGTGAATACAAAATTACATAATGGTTATATTTAACCTAGCATAGTTAAGACTATAAGGCCTTCTCTAACACTCTACCAGGAGTAAAACTTCGATACAAAGAACATTATAAATACACCAAATGTACACAAAAAAAGAAAGAGATAATTATAATACACTGTAAGCAATAAGTCAGTAGAAATGAAACATAATAATAATAATAATAATAATAATAATAATAATAATAATAATAATAATAATAATAATTCTTTATTTATACTGGCAGAGTTAAGGCCATAGAGCCTTCTCTTACACTCTACCAGGTTACAAAGTACAGTATATAAGCAGTTAAAATTTAACAAAAAGTTAAAGAACAGAATACTAACATGTTACAAAAAAATGAATAATAATAATAGCACAATAAAATCGACACTAAATAACATGAAAATAATACAATAGAAAAAAGAAAGTAAAATACATTGGAATATAGTAAAAGCAACTCATTTAGTACAAATGGTTAATATGGAAAACGTAAGGTAGAATATAACAAAATGGAATGTAATAAAATAATAATAAAAAAGAAAAGAAATACGAATAGTAAATAAAATTCACAATAAAATAGCTATGCTAATAAATTCATCGGCTGATAAAGAGAACAAAAAGGGGAAAGGAAGGAAAGAAATATATAGCCTATATTTTTACAAAACTATCGCAGAGAAAAGGGCTTATAACTGAAAGGAAACTGAATTGAAAAAGTGCAACATATATACATATATATATATATATACATACATATATATATCATATAGAAAGAGAAACGTATTAATAAAATGTAAGCATAAGTCAAAATGAGTGACAATGATACAAAACAAATAATGAAGTTCAAAACATCCAACAAACACAATTTTAGGTACAAAAAATAATAAAATTAAGATAATAAACAACACGAGTTCTGATATGATAGACGTAACATGATAGGTATTATAAGGAAAAATGATGAAACAGAAAAAAAATATATCACTAAAATATATAAATATAGGGAATACGTGGAAATATGCAACACTTGTAGTAACAGTAAGTTAATTTGGTAATTCGTCATGAAATAATTTTATAACAGATTTAAAAGTTTTCAAAGTTCGGCAGGCCTTGACTTCAGGCGGCAGAGGGTTCCAATGATGAGAAATAGTAACAGTGAAGGATGGTACAAATCGTCCGATAGTTTTTCAAACACATTTTATTGGCAGAAGAGACTTGGCGGATATTTTTAAATTCTTAGAGATAAATAATATTTCTGGAGAAGTAAAGCAATGTTAATCTCGGATAGACAAGGTAGTTTACAATTTTAAACTCATGTTATTCAGGACTCAAACGAACTTAAATGTAATTTCAATGATATGCCTAGTAATATTAAACAAAATATGTGGCCAATTCTCTAAATTGCAAGAAACTTGCAAGTTTTGTGAATGTTTGCATCAATGTACTCGTACACGTGTGAATAAAGCTTTCACACATGATTAATAGGCCTATAAATACAAAAACATATTGCTAGATAGCGACTTCTATCTGTTTTGCGATTATTCACCTTTTGCATAAAATCTCATAAAATATGATGTCAGTATCTCGCATGAAAATTTTCATGATTCAATTAAAATATAAAATAAATGTGAAAAAGCTTGTTAACAAAGTTTACAGCCTACAATTACAAGTTACTGGTAGTTAATATCAGGCATCATGAAAAAATATTTTCAACACTGAAACTGTCCCAAAACAGACACTATTTTATGAAGCATTTGAGTAGTCCCTATGAATTGATTATTTCTGTCTTTTGACCCGCGTTTGATCCGTAGAAATTCTATGCAGCTCTAGAAGAAAAATAATTATAAAAATAAAATACAAATCGCTACAATGATATGTTTTGTGGGTGTCCTCACTGTGTCATTTCAATGCACGCAATTACCATATGTATGTATGTATGTATGTATGTATGTATGTATGTATGTATGTATGTATGTATGTATGTATGTATGTATGTATGTATGTATGTATGTATGTATGTATCACATTCACTTATCACTTATCTGCTTTCTCTTACTTGGAACCCTGGCATTCTGTGATAGTGTTCGCCGTGATTGAGCGGCAACTTCTCCTTCACAGCTGTTGCACGGGTTAGTATAAACGGCGGGCACTGTAGGTTACGAAATGCGACTGCATTCTTGTGCCTGTTCATCTCTTGCATTGTATTATTGAGCTAATCCTTGGACTTAAAATAATTGTGTGGCTCTAAGGCAAAAGGTCAATTTTCCAAGTACATTTTATTGGCAGAAGAGAATTGGCGGCCATTTTAACACTCTTACAGACAATACTTCTTCGCCTATCTATCTATTTCTCGTCTTCATATCACAGCCTGGGTACTCGGTCTAAAAAATGACCCTTTATTATCTATGCCTTGCCATAAAACAGCTCACTATTCTTCCTCTTTCACAGCATCAGCAATTCGTTTCTGGAACTCCCTATCGAGCTCCCTCAGGAACTGTCGAACGATATTACAATTTAAAAGTAAATTATTCAAACACGTGACCAGTATTAAGCCACATAACTCCTAGCTTCAGATTTAATTTTCCCGTTCCTTTATTGTCATGATTGTTGTATGTACTTTTATCATTAAAATTATAAATCTTCATCATAATCTCACAAATTGTTAGTAGGCCTACATATTGTACTCATTTTTCTGAAAAATTTTTCTTTCTTCCTCATTCATGTTTAATTCTCCTTTGTGTATATGTAATTTTCCTCGGCGTTGTTTAGTTATAATTTACGTCTGAATCTGTAATTCTTATAATTTGTAATATTGGTTCACTTACCACTTGCACATTCATTGAGTGTAACTTCTAAGCCCTATATTATTTTGTAATTATTATTTAGTAGGCTATGTTTGCATTATTTTACTCAACTTGTGTTTGTATGACTATATCAATTTTTAGTGTTCTTTAAATATAAGTCTGTAATCATTAACTTGTATTACTGCAAATTCTATCAGCTTCTTTTGTTTTTGGCTAAGTGGAAAAGAAAGCCTGATGGCCTTAACTTCGGCAGAATAAATAAATATTATGTATGTATGTATGTATGTATTTATTTATTTATTTTATTGGGTTATTTTACGACGCTGTATCAACATCTAGGTTATTTAGCGTCTGAATGAAATGAAGGTGATAATGCCGGTGAAATGAGTCCGGGGTCCAACACCGAAAGTTACCCAGCATTTGCTCATATTGGGTTGAGGGAAAACCCCGGAAAAAACCTCAACCAGGTAACTTGCCCCGACCGGGATTCGAACCCGGGCCACCTGGTTTCGCGGCCAGACGCGCTGATCGTTACTCCACTGGTGTGGACTGTATGTATGTATGTATGTATGTATGTATGTATGTATGTATGTATGCATGCATGCATGCATAACAACCTAAGATAAATCGGTTGTAATATTGTACTGAAATATCATTTAACCAATGATGAAGTATTCTGTAAATGAAAGCATTTTAAAAGGAAACAGAGGGAGTGCACGTCGATATGTTACGTTACGTTAGGCATAAACTCTAATTTAAATGCGCTTTCATCTTTGACTCAGTAAGGATGACACAGTCACGTGTTCGTTTGTATAGTGGCGCTCCTGTGGAGAGCTCGAGCAACTAAATGGCGAAGACAAGGAGACCAACCGCACGGTCGTTGACCGGCCCGCAAAAGTAGGACGCCAGGCATCAACCGATGACGGCGTCTTGACGACGAACATGTAAGTGGCGAGGCCTTGAGCGAAACTTGCATCAGGCCCACTGGTGTAACTCACATGGAGAGCGCGAATGAAGCCAACTGGACGCATCGAGCTTTAAACTGTCTGGAAATAATTCACTACGAAGCTTTTTTGTTTAAATGGGGGAGAAGTGAATTCTGTGACCGAAACCGATTTTAAGATCTACTAGATGGGGCTGTGATTTAATAATGTTCCTCGGTGGTCTGGTGATTAATTGGTACTTCCCATTTGGCTAGGAATTCGCGGGTTCAAACCCTGTCGATGTCGATAAATTTATAAAGGCGATATAAATGCTTCACATGACTTTTTTCGGAAGCTCCGGGTCCCTTCCAGTGGATTTACTTCACATAATAAGGCTCTTTTCCTGATAGGGGGTTCCGGGCAATACTTTGCTTCCATTTCTCGCCCATATCAAAATTTGTTTATAGCATAGTAGCCTAATTGGTCGTTTGCCTTCCTCCACCCGTAGTCCGTACCATGATTTAATAGACAACATAACTGAACTGCACGTTCATATAGCCTAGTACCTATGACACTGCTATTACTCTCCGATATGAAAGTGGACTCCCTCCGAGTTATTTTGTAATGTGTAGTGAAATGTATAGCCTATAACTGGGTAACCAGCGTCCAAAAAATATCTCTTTTTGATTGATTTTGTATATTAATTGATTTCTATAATTAAAAAAAATTATCTTATTATAAAATGATTTGATATATTTAAAATTTGGCAGGGCATGTAGGACGTATGGGTGAATCTAGAAATGCATACAGAGTGTTAGTTGGGAGACCGGAGGGAAAAAGACCTTTGGAGAGGCCGAGACGTAGATGGGAGGATAATATTAAAATGGATTTGAGGGAGGTGGGATATGATGATAGAGACTGAATTAATCTTGCACAGGATAGGGACCGATGGCGGGCTTATGTGAGGGCGGCAATGAACCTTCGGGTTCCTTGAAAGCCATTTGTAAGTTAGTAAGTAATGATATTTGAAATTATGTTCGATGGACACTGTTGGGCTTTCGAAAACACCAATGGATATATCATGAAATTTAATTGTTGATTGGACTGTACAGTAATTATTAAAACAGTTGCAAATAATTATATAATGTTTGTGATTTATGTTCTTCATGACTACAATGAAGTAATAATTATATAACCACAAGATCTATTATAAAAATACACGAAGTATGTATCTGAAGTCTGATTAGTGTAATATGTAGCTAATCGACGACGTATGCAATGGAGGGGGAAAGAAACTGGCCTCTCTATCCCATCATCTCCGGCCTAGTTGCCTCATAAGTGGTGCCTTGTTGGTATCACTTGAGATGTTCAGACCTGTCTTTGGACAGTTGACTAAACAACAACAATTAATTTTAACGTAAATGTAAACTTAATGAATGATTCATTTTGATTTAATAAAAATAATTTAGTTATTCGTACACAAAAGGGGGTGATCAAATAATAAATGATAAATAAACAAATAAATAAATAAACAAAAACAAATAAATATATATTAAAAACAGTTGAACGTAAGACACATGACGAAATGTTTTCTTTTCGATGCCTGATCTACAGGGGATTAAATTGAGTTAACCCTGGCAGGCATTTGGCTAAAAAGTTCATCAATTCAAGTACGTGAACGCTATAGAAAGATTCATCTTTTAGGGATGAGGAAAGCTTAGTAAAGACAATTCGTTTTGGTTGTCTGTAATTGGATTTCCGAGATTTCCGAAAAGCATAACAACCAGTTTAATTAAAAATAGAAGCAGTACAAACATTAGTAGAACCTAAATGTCTCACATCTGCTGGTCTAAAGCATGACATTAATTTTGGCCCTCGGTTGTACAATGCTTTAACTAAATTACACCCAGAACTTCTAACATATAACAAGAAAATTAGAAACGTGTTAATATCTTCAATTTGATTAAATAAATTTATAGCCTATGTGTATGAATTAATCAACCTATATTAGGCCTATATTTGTATTCTATAATTTTGAAATATATAGTCCTCTTTCACGTGCAATATTATTCTCCTCTAGTGTTAATATTATATTATATAATTCCATTGCCGCTGTAATTTAAATTTTAGTTCCTATTTTATTTTACTTATTTATTTTTATTATTTTTTTTATTTCCTATATTTCTCTTATATTAATATTGTATTATACAATTTCTGTAACTGTAATTTTAATTCTATTTCCTATTTTATTTTATTTTATATTCTCTTATAGGCCTATTAATATTATATCTGAACTGCGACTGAACGCGAGCGCTGCTCATTTGGACTCAAATTTGGTTAATACTACTGTATCTCCTTTTTTATATTGTTTGTATTATTTTATTTCTATTTCTCTTGTTTGTTTGTTTGTAATTATATTCTTTATTCTGTATATTTAAATTTAAATAAAATAAAATTAAATTAAGAAAGGAAAACACAGGCAACGACGGGTGATTTCAGCTAGTATTTCATAAAATGAAAATATAAAATAGATGATAAATATAGAGAAGAGTTCTGTGCAGGAATTTATCGAAAGAAAAAAACTAACATGCTTTTGGGGTCGAACCCGGGAATTCTTGATCAATAACAGGGAATACCAGCCATTACACCACGATTCTCGGTCACGTACTACTTTTCCAAAAGCTATAGCAGCGCTATGTAGAGAGCACTTTCCCCGCGTAGGTGCTGAACGCTACGGACTCTCCTGCTCTTCTCTGGAGTCCAAGCACTGTAGCGCGCAGTCTTGACCGACATGCCGGTCGCCGACCCGCGCCGCGCTATCTGGGCCGAGTGAACACTCTCCATTAGGGCCCGCCGCCGTCGGCAAGGGTTACGTAAATACATAGAAGCCAACACTGGCGAAAGTTCTGTTGTAAGGGAATTTATCAGTATTGCCAACATCCATACCCGAAGACAATTTTTGTTTCCAAATATCCATAATGGTTTTATAATAATTCTTGCTCTCACTTTTCCTGACATTTGAGAGGCATTATTAGCCAAGGAAACCTGATAATCTGTCTCGAAATCCTCCGATTGCTCAAGTGTCGACGTCAGCAACTTAATCTGATCCAAACAAACCGGACAGCATTGTAAACTATTCCTAAAATACATTCTAACAGACTCCAATCTAAACACGGGATATGACGCAGCTGATACGACAGGGAGAGTTCAGGGTAAGAGTCCTATGCCCGCGAACCCACCAAGAACCAAGATCGTCATTGCTAATTGTATTTATTTATTTACTCCATTCATTCATTCAATCAATCAATCAATCAATCAATCAATCAATCAATCAATCAATCAATCAATCTATCTATCTATCTATCTATCTATCTATCTATCTATCTATCTATCTATCTATCTATCTATCTATCTATCTATCTATCTATCTATCTATCTATCTATCTATCTATCTAATTAATTAATTAATTTATTTTTATTTATTTATTTACAGAACTGCACGCATTGTATTCTTCACCTGACATAATTAGGAACATTAAATCCAGACGTTTGAAATGGGCAGGGCATGTAGCACGTATGGGCGAATCCAGAAACGCATATAGAGTGTTATTTGGGAGGCCGGAGGCAAAAGACCTTTAGGGAGGCCGAGACGTAGATGGGAGGATAATATTAAAATGGATTTGAGGGAGGTGGGATATGATGATAGAGACTGGATTAATCTTGCACAGGATATGCACCGTTGGCGGGCTTATGTGAGGGCGGCAATGAACCTTCGGGTTCCTTAAAAGCCATTTGTAAGTAAATAAGTACTGAAAGATTAAGGGTGCTATTCATAGACATTTCGCAGCACTCGCTACGTGCGTACTAAGCTAGCCCCGGCTATCTGGTTACTAGTACAAAATTCAAATCATATCCTATCGCTAACACTGGTTTATGAATACGAAAAACGCTGATCATCCACCGGAAGTCCGCGCTAAAAATGTCTATGAATACGGCCCTAACAGATTAATAAAACCTAGACGGTTCATTATAAAAATTAAGAAGAGCGAAACTTTTTTTTTATTAACTAAGTAAAAATTAAACCTACTCTACGCAGTAAGAAAATGCTTAATAAGCTTGCTTTTGAACGCTACTAAATTCCGACAGTCTCTGATGTCACTGGATAGGGTATTCCACAAGCTCGAAAGCGAGATTGTGTATGATGATGAATACGATGATGTCTTATGTGTTGGTATGGCTAGTATGAGGCTATTTTGCGTGCGTGTGAAGAGATTATGATATGATGACAGGTAACTGAAACGGGAGGCAAGGTAGATAGGTGTAGAGGTGTGAAGGACTTGGAAAAGGAGAACAAGAGAATGAAAATTTCTACGTTCGTTAAGCCGTAACCAGTTTAGAGTTTGGAAGGATGGGGTAATGTGGTCAGCACGACGGACATCGCAGACGAAGCGAACAGTGTTCTGTCTAAGGACAGATCTTTCACTGCAAATCCAGCTTTATCCAATCTTTCTTATTTTCTTCCTTCCTCTTCGTTTCCTCATATGATCCATATATCGTCCATGATCCGATATCTTCTTTACCCCGAACTCTTCTCCCGTTCACCATTCCTTCCACTGCATCCTTCAGTAAACAGTTTCTTCTCAGCCAGTGACCCAATAAATTCCTTTTCCTCTTCCTGATCAGTTTCAGCATCATTCTTTCTTCACCCACTCTTTCCAACACGGCTTCATTTCTTATTCTGTTTGTTCACTTCACACGTTACATTCTTCTCCATATCCACATTTCAAATGCTTCTATTCCCTTCTTTCTTTTCGTCCTAATGTCCACATTTCTGCTCCATAAAAAGCCACACTCCATACAAAGCATTTCACTAGTCTCTTTCTTAGGTCCAGAGGTCTGCAGAAAATGTTCCTTTATTTTTTAAGCTTCCTTGGCCATTGCTATCCTCCTTTTGACTTCCTGGCAGCAGCTCATGTTACTGCTTATAGTACACTCCAAGTATTTGAAGCTGTCCACTTGCTCTACTGCCTCATTTAGAATTCGCAAGTTTATTTTTGTATTTTTCTTCCTATGACCATGGTCTTCGTCTTATTTGCATTTATCTTTAACCCATACTGCTCACAGCTGTCATTTAACTCCAGTAGTATAACCTTCAGCACAATTTCCTCTTCTGCTATCACCGCCATATCATCAGCAAATCGTATGCACTTTATTCTTCTTCCTCCTACTATCACTCCTCCCATGTTCTGAAAACAGTTCTTTATAAAACATCTCCGGTTTCGGTTATTTTATTCTCATAGACCAGTTCCAACTTCTGTAGATGTTAAGAGTTTTATATAGCTTCGGTTTTGTTTCTCTTTCTTTTACTACAAATCGTGGACTTAATTGGTTCATTTTGCATTCTTCCTAAAATGTGATTGTAAGTACAATTTAATATAGGCCTACCGTCTTGTGTACCTTGATTCAAGGTTAAATAATTGCTTTGAAATTATTAAAACATATTTCTTTCTATTATGTACTCTTCTAACTCATAACATAGTGTATGTTCATTATATTAGATTTTTTTAACATTTTCATTTCTTGTCTTTTCTTCAGTTGAAACCCTTCATTCTTTTATACAATATCTTCGTATTTTTTTTTATATTTTATTGTCACTGATCACTTCCACCTTCAACAGAAGAGTTTCATAGGACTTCAGTTCAGTTTCTTTCTCTCTTATTTTAAGTCGTAGCCTTAACTGGTTCCTTTTGTAGTCCTCCGAAAGTGTGACTGAAAATAAAATTTAATATACCGTCCAAAAAGATTCCAAAATTGCGCCAAAATCTTCCTCATAATGACTGAGATTAAAAAAAAACAGGAAATCGACAAAAATTGCTCTAATTTGTTCTCTTCCGTAAGATATATTGGTATGAAGACGATGATATTTTATGAACGTATGAGTTAAGCCTTGGCAAAGCTTCATTTCTCACAATAGTTTATTAAAACTTGTCGGACCGTAAAGAAAACAACTATCGCAATATCCATATTTTTATATGTTGTACAATATTACAGTATTGTGAAATTGTAATTTTCCTACCAATTTTTTTCTATAGTTCTATTAAAATATAGCATATAGCCTATTAACCTGTTGTATCCTATAGGTACATTGTCAATTTAAGGTTTAACGTTTATAGATAAGAAGGTTTGAAGATATACAATTATTAATTTTACTAGCCGTACCCGTGCGCTCCGCTGCACCTGTTAGAAATAAATATAAAGTATAATTAAAATAGGACATTTGATCCAGGGAACATTCGTGTTTGATAGAAGGATAAATCGTTTAATATGTTACTTAATTTAAATTGTATTTAAATAATTAAAATGCGACCATTTTGGTCCAGAGAGCAATCATTTGGTGCAATGATAATTTCTTTAACATGTTTCTTATTTGTTATTACATGCAACCATAGTTTAATGAAGATTGACATATCATTTAGTTTTAGTGTGTAAACTTTATATTACTTGCTATATATTTTCATTGAATTATGATAATTACTTAATTTTAACTGTTGTTTTCTACGTCTTCAGTAAATGGCGCTTGGCCCACTATGATTCTGAACCCTTCAAATAACTTAAATAGCGATGCAGCATTAACGAGTATAGTGATATGTAATTATATTTCTTTCTTTCGAAAGTGTAAGAATTCACGATGTCCTATGTACCATTGCCATGGAATGAATAAATGTGTTTTTTCTTCCTACTCAAAAATTTTATATTTTGCACATAGGAGTTACTGCAGGAACAACAACGCTATAATCTGAAACGCCGGCGGTGTATTGTATTATTATTTTAAAGCTCTTGTATATCCTTAAATATGAGTCCTATAAAAATTTTGCATAGAATAAAACTTATCGGAAATCATTTTTAAAGAAACTTTCGTTATGTAACACTTTTCATAAAAATCAATAATAAGCGAGATAATATTTGATTCAGGCCCCCTTATAACCCCCCTTTTAAATACAGTATTTTGAATGCTATATAGCCTAAAATCTAAGTTACAACGAACTTAATTTATATTCCAATTTTCATCGAAATCCATTCAGACATTATCGTGTGAAAAGGTAACAAACATCCAGACAGACAGACAGACATACATACAAACAAAAATTAAAAAAAAGGGATTTTCGGTTTCAGGATGGTTAATTATAAATGTTAACACCCATTATTTTTGGAAAATCGAATTTTACAAAAAAAATTTGGCTACAGATTTATTATTAGTATAGATATGTGTATTTTATTGTAAACGATTACTCTAAATACTAACGAAAACTATGTAATGTAAAAAATAACCTGAAGACGAACATCAAAACAATTTTGTGCGAGATCGTGCGTATTTGCTTGTTTTCCGCACAGAACCAATACGCGGTAAGTGTGAAATACCACATTCAGTATTCCCAACGTAACACACATAACAATTTCCCTCTTCTTACCGCTTAAGCGCGACATTCATTTTACTGCTTTAGGCTTTTAACATGTTATTTTTAGAGACGTTTAACATAGTAATAATTATAAATTGGAAACTTACCACTGCAATTACACCTAAATTGCAATGTTATTTATTGTATTTAAATATTTGCAAAAATTAAGTACAGTCTAATACTCCACGAAACTTATTGCATTCCTGATACAAGTAACATTAAGGAAGCCGTGAAAAAATCAACAACATTCCAGATGCCGATGTTATTACTGCAATATGTTATATAAATAATATTGTTAAAATATTAAAATGAAAAATAAATCATTACATAACCTTACCGTTTGTTTTAAGTTCGCATTTATAGACTGGGGGAAAAAAAATACAGACGTTTATCACGGCCTGCTGGAGTATAGTAAACACAGAAAACATTTTATAGCAACAATGTTGAAGAAAGATATTTTGGTTTTCCGAAGTTGCCGTCATTAAACAGAAACCAACATGGAGATTTCATTGCAACTAATTAGAAATTCGTCTTTCAGGTATGTAATAAACGATCTTCGCACAAAATAATGTACGATACACGAGCGGTATGTTTGTTTTCATGTTCTCGGAAATTAAAAAAGCCCAACTACGTTTCGCTTTTTCAATCTTTTCCTCGACCATGAAAACGTCAACATACCGCTCTTGTAACGTATATTACTATTACACGTTGAAATATTGAAGCCTCGGAGGTATAACAAAGAACGACTGAAGTGAAAAGCGAAGTTGTTACGTAAGTCCGGAGACAATTTGAAGAAGCTCGCTCGCTGGGTGGCAGCAGAGGGCGGGGACGTGAACGAGACGTCGTTGATTAAGATACACGCGGGAGGGTTATAAATGGAACTAGGACGCCGAATTTTTAGATAGGAAGAACAGAGTCTAAATGCAGCCCACACTATTGTGAAGGCGTGCGGCGAATGTTTAAAAATGACAAATAGGCCTACGTATCCTTTATGCATTCCTGGGAATACGAATAAGCTTTCCATTTTAAACCCACAATGCGAACCCAAATTAGCGTCACAACTACAGAGAAATCTCTTCTTCCCCTTTTCCCTCCCTCTCCACCCCTCTTCCTCTTCATCCTCATCATAATTTATTTATTCTTCTGTTAGCTTTAACATTATTTTGTTTGTTTAGTCAACTGTCCGAAGACAGGTCTGAACCTTACAAGTGATATCAGCAAAGCACCACTTATGAGGCAACTATGCCAGGAGATAATGGGGTAGGGTGGCCAGTTCCTTACTCCCTCTATTGCATATATCACCGATTAGCTACATATTACACTAATCAGACTTCAGATGTATACAAACAATAATATTATTCTTCCTTTGACACATATCGTCAAGTGAGATGTTCTGCCTGATTTGTGAAAATAGATGTAGACCTGCATACAAACCTCCTACATCTATATTAAGTATTAAATTACATAATTCTGATTGTTGTCTTATACAGCGTAAATGTCCGATTATTAAAGAGTCCTCTGAAGTTAAGTATTTACGCATAATTTTCTATAATCATTTAAAATGGAACCAACACATTAATTATCTTTGTAATACATTACGTAAAATAGTATATTATTTTGTTTTATTGAGGAATTACTTGTCAATAAGTTTATTACGTACAATATATTTAACTTTATTTCAATCAGTAATTATGTATGGAATTGTAGGATGGGGTAGCTCATTTAAATCCAATTTTAATCCACTTTATTTATTACAGAAGCAAATAATTAAAATATTATGTCTTCATAAACCTATTGATTTTCCATCTCAAAATTTGATTTTAGACTTCAATGTACTTAACGTAAGACAAATTTATTACTGTCAACGGGAGTAACATTGGCTCATTAAGGGTAACATTGGCCCAACAGAGAATATATATTTGAATTTTTATATCTCCCACAAAGTGTGGTATATCTTAATAGCTTCAACTGAACTGTATAGATAGCAGTTCCTGCCAGTATTTTGTGAGAGATATAACAATTCAAATATGTAATCTCTGTTGGGCAAAAGTTACCCTTAATGGGCCAATGTTACCCCCGTTGACGGTATATTGTATTAATAAAATTCATACATAAAAATCGAAATAATTTTGAATTGTATTCTCATAGTTCTGAAACAAAAGGTATGAATTCCTTAAGATTGTTTGAACCAAAATGCAACACTGTTACAGTATTTAATCATAGTAGTAATTTAGGCCCAAGAATATATAACAAATTTATATTGTCAATTCTAATAGTTCTAGTATTAAATTTAAAATGTTATGTATGGATTTTATAAAAATTGAAAAATTGTAAATTTAAATTTATTTACTATAATTGCATAGTAGACATAAGACAAATTGTATTGTATAATTATTAATTTCAATTCAGGAATCCGCCCCTGAGCACGAGTTCTACTCTTTCAGGGGCGAGCTAATGTTTTTCTGTATATATTATATTTTATGTTACAATTATTAGCAAAATAATAAATAAATTAATTAATTAATTAATTAATTAATACATAAATAAATATCAGCCAGAACTTCAATCAGAGATAATTTTAACATTATAGAACTTAATTCAATAACAGGGGAGACTGTTGTACCTTTAAACATTTTTCACATTTTAATTTTTTTAATTTTGAGAAATGATATTTTTTTAAATTAAAAATGCTTTAAATAATTATTGAATATTCTTTTACAGCTTCCTGTATGTATTTTCCTGTTCGACACATCTATTAAGGCTGGAAAAAATAAAATGTAATATGTTCAAAGTTACAACAGGTCCATGTACCTTGGAACAACCCTCTTGTAAGTTGAAACACATGGGATATAGGTGGGAATACAGTTGTAAGAACTGACAATCATATGCAAAATGTATTTGCCATCATAAACCAGAGTAGACTTCTCTGATTTAGATTATATTTCCTGGAGGAGCAAGAATTGCTTCAACAGCTTTCTTCAAGGCATCCGAATCAATTGGGGGCCTCTTAACTCCAGACTTAATTCTTGACATGATCTTAAAATAAAAGAAAGACTAAAACCGATAGTATCGTGCACCTTGGAACATGTTCCATGGTACAAGATGTTCTGTGTTCAAAGATACAAGAGGGTGCACGTTTAAACAAATATGGCTCCCAAAACTAGAGATTCGAATAAATCATGGAAATTAAAATAAGTTATTACTCACCAGATGATAGGGAACACACCGTACTTGATGGATAGTAACAAATACAATCTGGTTTTGTGTTAGAAAACATATATCAATGAACGAAATGTTTACTTTTGGTACTAAAAAAGATTGTTTTGTTCACAGAACTCACACTTTGCAATAAATCAAACCCAAACTACGATGAGGGCTACTTAGCAGCTTTCTCTACAATCTACTTCAGTTTGAGTCCTCTAGGTAGTAACAAAAAATAAAAAACAAAAAATGTTCAAAGGTACACTATGCTAAAGCTACAACAGTTTCCCCTAATAATAATAATAATAATAATAATAATAATAATAATAATAATAATAATAACAATAATAATAATAATAATAATAATAATAATAATAATAATAAAAATAAAAATAAAAATACTACTACTACTACTACTAATAATAATAATAATAATAATAATAATAATAATAATAATACACAACATTTAAAATATCGATAATATAAATTGCGAACAATTTTAATAATAATTTTAATGACAAAATTCTGCGTATGCCACTGGTAAGAACAGAATACTATTTCTTTCTGTTCATTTCTTTCCCTACCCTTTTCGCAGTCACTCCACAATTTCAGTCAACTGCCAATAGGCTATAGTGGGGAAAATTACGACATGAATCCTTTATTTGCAATTAAATCGAGCACAGATCACTGGAATGCATAAAATTCGACCTCTACGGGCAAGAAAACATAAAGAGAAGTTCAAACTTCTTCAGTGCCCATAAATTAGCAGGGGGTTGTAAGCGTGATAAACCTGCAAGTACAGAAGTTATCCCGCCATGATGGTGGTGCAAGTCTCTGCTTTACGACCTCCAGTGAGTGCCCTACTTCGAGTGGGAGGAGAGGGGGGAAGACATGGTGACCTCGGCTGCTAGGCGTACAGGTGAATGACCCAAGCTACTCTGCGACCCGATAAGAGAATGCAACCGGGGCTGCCGTACCGCACAGGGTGAGCAGTAACCTATTTTAGGTTACCGGGTTACAGGCCACTCGGTGTGCAAACATAACAGCAGTGGTTTCACTATAATGTTAATTTTCACATCATTAATGAATGTTAAATTCTTTCCACATGAGCCTTCAATCAATAAAGCGTATACATACAGAAAAGCTCAATTTAGATTGAAAAGTGTGATCCCGAAACGCGTTCAGTCCATTTTTATGAAAGGACAGATCAAGTTTTTTTTATCCGCCGGTCTACGGACTGAGCGAGTTTTCAAGCGACATACACAATAACACAAACTTGTAGATAAGGATAGGCAGCTTAAAATATGATAGAGGTCTAAAAAAATCATATAATAATATGTAGAAATCATAAAAATAGCCAAATGGACTGAGCGAGTTTTAGGATCACACCACAGTCTAGTATATACAGTCGCGAAGTTCAATACGTAATAAATATGCAAACATTAGATAGTTGCTCACCACTAGGATCGCTGATATGCCTCATTATAGGCAATGCAAAATAGTACCGTCACAGTCTATTGTTTCTAGCACCCTCAAAACTCAAGCTTCGTGACTGTATATAGTAGACTGTGATCACACTCTTCAATTCATTCCATATAAAGAGAATATGAAGGGATCAGAACCATATTGGGCCAAATGTCATTTATTAAAAACGGAAAAAGCAAGGGTTAAAGTTAAGTGAATACCATAGTTTAATTAAGATTGACATATCATTTAGTTTTAATGTGTATACTTTATATTACTTGTATATAAATCCCACAAGGGTAGCTGCCCTTCTATAAGGGTTGCCAAAGGACACAGCATACTAAACTAATAAAATAAAAATAAACATTTGCGTTATCACTATTTACGATTTTTATTTTCAAATGGAAGCTACCCTTGGGAAAGTACTTTTATTCAACAATTATTAGTAATCAAAGAGAATATAAAGAAATTTAGGTATACAGATGATTACGTAAAATCTGAACAGAACATTTCATTACGTCTATAGCAATAATTTTCAAAATATTTAAAGGAATTCCAAAAGACTTAAAACATTCAGCTGAGAATTTTGGAATTGTTCCCCTTGCTCCGAACAATAGGCCAAATACTTCAATCTGTCCTTGTATGATAATAATCTCTGAAGTATTGAATTGTAGAGTCATAGATGGTCTTCTTTCCTTCATATACTGCTACAGGTTGTTCAACTGCAGTTTCAAAGCGCACGGTGGGATCGATGATAATTGCTCTGTCATTTCTTCTATCAATTACCATTTAATTATGGTAATAACTTAATTTTAACCCTTGTTTTCTACGTTTTTAGTAAATGGCGCTTGGCCCACTATGGTTCTGAACTCTTTATATAGGCAATACGTAGTATCATGACTGCTTTTATAGCAAGAGAGTCTTATCCTCGATTATAAGAAAATAGATGGGAATTAAAATATTGAACAAACGAAGTTATAAATGACTGAAAATAAGGAATGAGCGTAATTAATTAAGAAGCTGGTGTTGAATAAAGAAAAATAAATTTACGGAAAAATGTATTTGAAAGTAAAATGAATATTTATGCAACACGTACCTATTAAAATTCTCCTCCGCTACACTCATCTAGTAACTTCAGGGAGCCAACTTTAGAACAAAAGTTACTAGATTTGTAATCAGAAATTGTAAAAAGAATTCTTTAATGAATTAAATCAATTTGAGTATGAAAATATATAGGCCTATTCTAAAGAAGTGTAATAATTAATAAAAATATTTTGGAATATTTTCATGATTTTTAATGGTGTATCCCCTTAAGAAGACATATCAATCAGTTCCACCGTCGAGTGCCAAACCTGGTATGCAGGTTTCCAGGAAAATATGACGATGAGCAAACAGTTCTTACAAGATTGCGTTACACAGAAAGAGAAGGTGAAGATGAGATATGAAGATGAGAAAGAGAGACTGCAGACAGGAGTACGTTAGTTGTCCTCGTTCTGGAATGTTGGTTCACTTTCACAAGTAAAAGCATTGTTTGTACGGGACGAGTGTCTTGTACGAACTTCAAAATTAAGAAAGTTGTGAACGAAAATAAATTTAGTTAATCAGCTGACGTCATTCATTTAATGATTAAATAAAATCCGTAGACAGTATATATTAAATATCAAGCAGAGAGAAAATGTGATGTAATATATTGAAAAGTGATGAAGTGTTTGTAGCATTATTGCACATATTCAATTAATAAAACAATTATTAATGTTACTTTTTGACTCTCCCTCGTAGAATATTCCGATATAAGGGTGGTAAATGCATTATAACAGAATCGAGGAAAAGTTTGGAAAGACCGGGCGAAGTTGAGTTTTTTCTATTTTCGAGATTCTGTTACGCACTTAAGGGGTTAGGTACAGCATACAGTAATAACATTTTCGAAATATTCAACATTTTCTTCCTCCATTACTGTATCTTGTACAATAATGAAAATTAGTATGTGTAAAACTCTGTCCTTCTGGTATATGAAAAAAAATATTTTTGCGATTAAAAAGAACATTTATAAATATTTCTTTAAATTCAAAATGGTGGCAGTTCACTGTGCAGTGATGAAGCGTTTCCCTCATAACTAAAAAATTATCCAATATTTTGTGATGAAATTTTTTGTGTTTATTTATGCATGTTATATCTACAATATGATGCAAAATCACTTCTCTAGCTTTGATAGATTAATAAAAGATAAATTCAATTTAAAAAATGGTCAAATATCAGTATTTTATTCTAACACAAAATAAAAAATATTATTTATTAAGAAATGTAGTTAAAAGAGCATGATATTGTAAACATGAGTTTGAGCAATAAAATAAAAGAGAGAGAACATAGTGAACTGCCACCATTTTGAATTTTGAAAAAAAAAATATTTCTTTTAAATCGTAAAAATATTTGTTTCATAAAGCAGAAGGACAGTGTTTTACACATACTAATTTTCATTATTGTACAGTATACAGTAATGGAGGAAAAAGAAAAAAGTTCAATATTTCCAAAAATGTTACTGCTCCAAGCTGTACCTAACCCCTTCACACATGTGTACTGCAAATTATTTCTTGCACGATCATATTTTTAGAACTGGAAATTTTTACGATATTTTTTGCATTCAATATACAGGGTAAATTTATTTTTCAAAGGCTTTCTGTATTGTTCAATTGTAAGCCAATAAGTAACTAAATAACACCAAGAATAAGGTTTGTTTATGCTCCGCCATTTAAATCAATATAGGTAGTTACTATACATTCAAGGAGGCATTATTTTCCTAAAAAGATGAGTAAAATTTGGTGTTATAATACATCCGATACATCACAGCAACTAAGATGACTGAAAGCGATGATTCTTATATATCAGTGGTCATAAATATTGAAGAGTTGCGGAAAATTGACTGTAATTCATTGGTGTATATAATTTATTTTGTGCGAGATCGTGCGTATTTGCTTGTTTTCCGCACAAAACCAATCCGCGGAAAGTCTTAAATTCCACATTCAGTATTCCCAACCTAACACATATAACAATTTCCCTCTTCTTACCGCTTAAGTGACATATTGATTTTACTGCTTTAGGCTTTTAACATATTATTTTTAGAGACGTTCAATATAGTAGGCCTACTAATTATAAATTGGAAACTTACCACTGCTATTTCACCTAAATTGCACTGTTAATTATTGTTTTTAAATATTTGCAAAAATTAAGTAAACTCTACAACTCCATTAAATTTACTGCATTCGTGATGCAAGTAACATTAAGGAAGCCGTGAAAAAATCAACAACATTCCAGATGTCTATGTTATTACTGCAACATGTTATATAAATAATATTGTTAAAATATTAAAATGAAAAATAAATCATTACATAACCTTACCGTTTGTTTTAAGTTCGCATTTATGGATTGGGGGGGGGGGGAAAAAGACAGACGTATATCACGGCTTGCTGGAGTATAGTAAATACAGAAAACATTTTAAAGTAACAATGTTGAGCATAGATATTTTTGTTTTACAAATTTGCCGTCATTGAACAGAAACCAAGATGGAGATTTCATTGCAACTAATTAGTAATTCCTCTTTCAGGTATGTAATAAACGATCTTCGCACAAAATAATGTACGATACACGAGCGGTATGTTTTCTTTTAATTCTCGGAAATTAAAAAAGCTCAACTACGTTTCGCTTTTTCAAACTTTTCCTCCAACATGAAAACTTCAACATACCGCTCTTGTAACGCATATTACTATTACCAACAGCCCTCCTATGAGTTATAACAAAAATCTGTTTCTCTAGCAACCAATCCGCCTGATGTAAACCCAGTTTACGAGACCTGTAAATAATAGTGTTAAGTACGTACAAAATAAAGTAATTAAAAATCTCAATCGATAGAAATTAAGGCTGCCTTTGTGGTCTGGTTTCAGTTCCGGAGGTCCCGGGTTCGATTCCCAGGGTTGGCTCTAGGGGAACTTGTCTTCAAAAGGAAAAGTTCTTTGAAAGTTTAGAGCGTGAAAATTTTCGTGACTGCGATTGGGTAGAGTTATTAATTAACTAGTCTTCAAATAAAATATAATACATCAGGACTCTCGCTGGACAGAAACCTGAAAAAAAAAAAGCTTTAAACTCACATTGTTGACAAGAAACGCCATCTAAGAGCTCAACGACACGGCAGTAACAGATGTTACAGAGTTAGCAATGAATTTGAAAAAAGGAAGGAATTAAGTTCTCATGGAGAATCCAAATCTGTACAAATTTTGGAGGAACAGTAGCAAATATAAATGACAACTTGAGAGGCAATAAAATATGGGAAATACTTGCCGTTATTCGGTTGAGAAGCTTTTGTAAACCGGTCTGCTTAAAAAAAATTGAAGTTAGAAATAATACAGTTATATTACTGGTTGTTCTGTATGGACTCTCACTCTGAGAGAGGAACAGAGGTTAAGGGTGTTTGAGAATAAAGTGCTTAGGAAAATATTTGGGGCTAAGAGGGATAAAGTTACAGGAGAATGGAGAAAGTTACACAACACAGAATTGCACGCATTGTATTCTTCACCTGACATAATTAATATAATAATCCGTGGCGCTACAGCCCATGAAGGGCCTAAACCGACCAGCCGGCTGCTGGCCTCACACCCACATGCCGAAGCAGAGGTGGACGATCATCCAACAAGAATGGAATTATCGTGTGGTTAGCACGATGATCCCCCCCAGCCGTTATAGCTGGTATTCGCAACCGGATTTCGCTACCTATCGTAGCTCCCCAAGTGCATCACGATGCTGGGTGGGCATCGGTCCCATACACTGGACGAAATTTTATGAGAAAACTTCTTCCCCCATGAGGACTCGAACCAGCGCGCATTCCGTAACGCGAGTCCTAGGCAAGACGCCTTAGACCGCGACGCCACGGCGCGGGAACCTGACATAATTAGGAACATTAAATCCAGACGTTTGAGATGGGCAGGGCATGTAGCACGTATGGGCGAATCCAGAAATGCATATAGAGTGTTAGTTGGAAGACCTGAGGGGTAAAAGACTTGGGGAGGCCGAGACCTAAATGGGAGGATAATATTAAAATTGATTTGAGGGAGGTGGGTTATGGTGCTAGGGACTACTGGATTAATCTTGCTCAGGATAGGGGACCGATGTCGGGCAATGAACCTCCGGGTTGTCTAAAAGCTATTTTTAAGTTATTGTTATTATTATTATTATTATTATTATTATTATTATTATTATTATTATTATTATTATTATATTTTTTTTTACATTTACTGTTGCTCCACAATGATAAAACTATCTCCACTGAACAGTTGTGACTGATTATCCCGAAAACTCGCGTCCCCACTCGACGCTAGTCGATCATAAAAGCTGAACAAACTTATTATCTTAACAAATGTTCGTGACGTAACGAGGTGGGGTTGAATGACCTGTACGGTAGACAGCCAACTCGACAGGGGGGTGTTACAGTGACCCAATAAGTGGTAGCAGGCGTTATATTAAGACGAACTTATGGCATTACGAAACTCAGGTGAACGACACTCATTGGGGACTCCATTACACTGACCTAAATTACTAACTGAAATGCCTTTTTTATCTACCTTAGTACCATGACGTAAGAACGAGTTGAACGCTCCCAATCGAGGCTTTTAAGATATAGAAGTGACCTAAACCTAAAAAAGAAAGTTCTGGTTTCCGGTGTATTGACATTTCTGAGTAATGCCCCAAGTTGCGTTGGAGTAGGAGAGTCATGTATTTTATACGGCATAGTTTGACTTTAACTAATCTCAAAATTTAATTGCGATTTCATACTTCTAAGATCACGATTTCAGCAGCAGAGTTTCTACATTTTAGTGGTAGCTAGATTACACAATCTTGTTAACTATTCTATAATACGATCACCATCGACACATTTCTTGTACTTACTTACAAATGGCTTTTAAGGAACCCGCAGGTTCATTGCCGCCCTCACATAAGCCCGCCATCGGTCCCTATCCTGTGCAAGATTAATCCATTCTCTATCATCATATCCCACCTCCCTCAAATCCATTTTAATATTATCCTCCCATATACATCTCGGTCTCCCCAAAGGTCTTTTTCCCTCCGGGTCCCAACTAACACTCTATATGCATTTCTGGATTCGGCCATACGTGCTACATGTCCTTCCCATCTCAAACGTATGGATTTAATGTTCCTAAGTATGTCAGGTGAAGAAAAAAATGCGTGCAGTTCTGTGTTGTGTAACTTTCTCCATGATCCTGTAACTTCATCCCTCTTAGCCCCAAATATTTTCCTAAGAACCTTATTCTCAAACACTCTTAATCTCTGTTCCTCTCTGAAAGTGACAGTCCAAGTTTCACAACCATACAGAACAACCGGCAATATAACTGTTTTATAAATTCTAACTTTCAGATTTCTTGACAGCAGACTAGATAACAAAAGCTTCTAAACCGAATAATAACAGGCATTTCCCATATTTATTCTGCGTTTAATTTCCTCCCGAGTGCCATTTATATTTGTTACTGTTGCTTCAAGATATTTGAATTTTTCAACCTCTTCGAAGGATAAATCTCCAATTTTTATGTTTCCATTTCGTACAATATCATCATATACTTTGTCTTTTCGGAATTTACTTCGAAACCTATCGTTTTACTTGCTTCAAATAAAATTCCCGTGTTTTCTCTAATCGTTTGTGAATTTTCTCCTAACATATTCAAGTCATCCGCATAGACGAGAAGCTGATGTAACCCGTTCAATTCCAAAGCCCACACATTTCTTGTAGGTTTACAATATAACGATGTAAATTTCATTTCAAGAAAACACATAAAACCTTTTCTATTTTCTTTAACTGTTGACTTCATACTGTAAAGTCTCTAAGACTAACTCATTTTCATAAAATAATTATCTTTCCATAGACTTTCGATGCAATTTCTTCTACGTTTTCCAATAAGTTTATAATAATAGTTCTTGTATCTTGTTTATTCTTTCAACAGATTCTTTCCATCTTCTCTGGCAATTTTCAGTTTATTCCCATATTGCGTACATTTAAGTTTATTACTGTAAGTTATTTCCATTGATTATACAATCTTAATAGAAGTTTACATACAAAATATCCTATTATTTGACAAATTAAAACAAATAAAAAATAAACCATGTAACTGTATAATAAAAACGTTTTATAATGCAAGAGTAAAGTAGAAATTTGTTTATCAAAACTCATTCACTTCCATCTGATGTAATTTTTCTAGAATTTAAACCATTCAATATTTATCAAATTTATAAATATTTGTAATAGGATATATAGAAATGTACACAAATAGGATACAAAAAACCGAAGAAATCCATTAATTGAACCAGAAACTTTTCCTACTGCTGGTCTAAAACACAGCTCAAGTTTGGTCCTAAATTATTTAATTGTTCTGTTAAAAATAACTCTGAATTAACAAGTCTCGATAATAAAATATTTAAGAGAAGAATTAAACATTTTATGTAACTTTTATTTAATATATTTATTTTATATATTTCTTTCTAAATAGTGTTTATTTTGTTAAATAAATTATATAATAAATATAAATGTAAAGTAATAGGGTGAACTAAAAGTAAATTGCAATAAAACGGCATTAAAGAAAAATGTACCAAATAAATTCTACAGTTCAGTACTTGTTTCCGATGACATACATCACTGAGTTTCAACTGTTATTAAATTGGATACTAACAATTTTTCTGCAATACGCCTTGCCACGAAATGTACAGAATTAAAAATCTGGTTGCAAATGAGATTTTAACAAGTTGTACTGAACAATTTATCAAGCCTGAGACAGTTTTTCTTGCAATAAACCCACACACAAGAAAAATTTCAATAAATCGTGTATACAGAACAAGAACAAAGCGATATTTAAATGAGTGGGGAGGATATTGCAGCTTTTCAATCATCCGTGCCGCTGAAAAGCAAAGATGGAATCAAAATGAAGCAGGTTGCCACAGAGCGATGGCGGTACTCTTTCGTGTACAGCGCAGCTAACAACTCACTTTGTATTATAATATATGGGCCGATGACCGACCTCCGTGCACTCGCGACCCCGCAGGGTTCACCTTATGTTATTTAATCGCTGAGACCTGCGCGCATGCGCTATACGCCTTCCCGCCAGTTTACCATAGAAAAAATCCTGAAGCTGGATTGAGGAGAGGAAGTGAGGAAATTATTATCAATCAGTACACAATGGAACCCCAGCGGCCAATGACTCGTGTCACTACCCTCCCAGCTACACTGTAGGTCAGGTCATGGAGTAACACACTATATTGAAATTAGTATTCTTTTGTGTGTGGTAGGACATCTCAAATCGAATTAGCGGACCTTTCCTACATAATATATTATACAAGGTGTTTCAAAAGTAACGCATAATTGCAATAGAAATTAAATGAGGCGTGTGGGACAAAATGCTCAGGCATGTCAAATCTTTGGTATTTAATATTTTTTTTAGTATTTATTTATTTATAAGGGTGTCAGGCCTTCTCTGCCCCTCTACCAGGAGATTCCAACTATAATATGAAGAATAAATTACAATTAGTATTAGATTTACAGTTACAATTACAAATAAAATTACAATATTAAATTTACAATTACAATTACAATAAAAATTAAAGTACGGAAAGATTACCTAACTAATGAAAGCTATGTATGACTTGAGGCTTTCCCGGCGTTTGATGTAGAATAACTCTTCTCGGGTTCTCAGCCAGCTGAGAACCCGAGAAGAGTTATTCTAATGAAAGCTAGATAATTTATCAACAGTAATCTCACTAGACGTTTTGATTTATCTAGAGAAAATCAAAACTCGAGTGGGATTTAATTGACTATTACACGATTAGAAGAAAGTATATAAAGATTAGAAGTAACGAAGTACTCCAATACAATAAAATATTAATTGAATTACGAAAATACAAATGTCTTCAAATGTATTATTGCACCATTACGCTAGATGGCAGTTGTGCCAACTATGGAATCTTCATTGAACTCTGTAGACGGTTACTAGTCAAGAAGGCTTTGTTGATTCAGTTTCATTTTTATTAAAAAGCAACATTCCACTTCAATTATCCGGATCCCAGTAATCAACGTCACTTGACAGATGATTTTCAATAAATCTTAATATTAAACAATCTCTGATACGTGATTATCCATAATATCATCTAGCAGAAGCTATTACATAACCTAACTAATATACTGTACACAAGTGTTAGAAAAGTTTTAATTAACGACGATGACATAAAAAATAAACATGAATAATTTTAAAAGGAATAATTATTGAATGTATAATTTTCAAATTTGAACGTGGTTGGTGGTTCAATTGATGTTATATTGGACGTGTGCGTAATAGAAGTGGAACTCGTTGATTTAGGCCTACATGGTGTATTCAACTTATTCAGAATTTCCGAATGAATAATTTTAAAAGGAATAATTATTGAATGTACAATTTTCAAATTTGAATGTGGTTGGTGGTTCAATTGATGTTATATTGGACGTGTGCATAATAGAAGTGGAACTCGTTGATTTAGGCCTACATGGTGTATTCAACTTATTCAGGATTTCCGAATGGTGCTCTTCATTTATTTGTAAATCGGATTTCAGAAGATGCATAGGTATGATCAGTGATTTTTATTAATTCTTGTTCTTGAATGCCAATGCGAGTCATATTTGAAACTGCTGTGCATCGACTGGAGTGGTTTGTAATTTTAGATATATTTTTGACGTCCAGACCAGCGCAGTTTCAAATGTTGGCAAACAAAGAAACAAATGCTAGGGACGCGATAAAATTAAACAAATGCTAGGGACGCGATAAAATTGTGCGATAAGCAGCCATGATTGGTTGAAATACGTCCTTTCGTACCGTTTTATTGGTCAAAAGTAGTATGACGTAGTAAGAGTGTAATAGTCATAGACAAATAAAGAATAATTACAATATTAAATTTACAATTACAATTGCAATAAAAATTAGAGTACGAAAAGAGTACCTGACTAATTAAAGCTAGATAATTTATCATAGAAAAATAAAGAATATTTTATATTTACTGAATTACAAATTAAACCTAGAATAACAAAATTGTATAGTGATGAAATTATCGGATATTGAAATATTTTGTGATACAGTAGATTAAGGAAACTATTTACAAGTCAATTACTGACCAAGTGCCTAGTTAGTTTGCGTTTGAATTCAGTTTTATTTTGACAGTCCCTGATTCTAGCAGGTAGCGAATTCCAGAGTCTTGGCAGGGCTATTGTGAAAGAGGATGAGTATGAGGATGTGTGATGAGATGGTATTGTTAGTATTGTTTCATGACGAAAGCGTGTGTTCAGATTATGGTGGGAAGAAAGGTATAAGTGAAGCGAGATGACAGGTACGAAGGAATAGAAGAGTTCAAAATTTCGAAGAAAAAGAGAAGTGAATGTAAATTTCTTTTCTTATCTAGTTTAAGCCAACCTATTGCTCCAGGGATGGGGTGATATGATCATATTGTATTTGTATTTAGAAAGAAATATTTGTATGGAAAAAAAATATTTTTACTACTACTGTTGTGTCAGTTATGACGTTAATGCGAACATTTTAAAATGGCACGAATATGATATGATATGATATATTTATTTGTCAGCCAACTTTACAATTCATAGTTATGGTGGACCATTACATTTATGCTTTTCGATCCACCATCCCTTTAATACATACCACCCTTTTCTATGAATATATTCTTCTGTTTTATATTAATTGTTATCTATTCCTCTCTCTATTCTATTCTAGTACTATAGTTATAGTACCCCTGATACTATTCCTAACCCACAAAAAATGACACCTATAGTTTTCTTTATATCATCTGATATTGTCTTTCATTTGCATACGTTTTAATCTATCGCCGATTTTACTCATCAATATGAAATAAATAACATTTAAAAAGGAAGAGAGTAATAACTGAAATGAAGTTGGAATGAAATCCAGTCACATATTGGGTAATTTGAAGAAATTATCAATTCTGACCTCGCTATGTTTTCTGGAGTCCTTAAAAAACGCTTAAAAATTTAGTGGAATTTCTACTGCATGCCAGTGTACTGTATCATTTGAAGAGTTCGCGGGAAAAACGATGAATGTCACATTTCTGTTAAGGATTACATAATGATCTAATTGAGTCTATAACTGCAAGATGTAGTGCTGTTACTATAGAAAATAAAGGAAAGGATTACTGTATTCGTGGTGATAATTCTCCTCTTTACCATTTTTCATAAGAACAACATTAAATTTCGCAGTGATCCTTTGAATTAGATAATGACAACAACCTTAAGAAAACTGTGACATTCATCGTTTTTCCCGCGAACTCTTCATTTGTCTCCCATATTAATAAAACGGACTTGAAAATATGAAAGATGAAAAAGAGCGCCATTATAAATTTTCGAAGTTAACACATCATTTCCTTAAGGAAACGGCAAGTTACATTTTAAGTTCAACTCTATTAGCACTGGTAATTTCACTATCGCCCGAGCTATTACTGTCCAGCAGAGAATTATTATAGTCACGTAAATTACAGCGCTGTTCCCCGCACACGACACACTACACAACCGGTTTCAAGATCTTCCCATTTGCCACGAAGTCTGGCATCACAGCTGACCGTGTTATTCTACCTGTGTCTTCACGCAATCATGAACATAAAGCTAATACAATTTTGATTCGTGGTATATGGATCTTTAAACTTGGACTCTCACTTTGAGAGAGGACCCGAGATTAAGAGTGTTTGAGAATAAGGTTCTTAGGAAAATATTTGGGGCTAAAAGAGATGACGTTATAGGAGAATGAAGAAAGTTACACAACGCAGAACTGCACGCATTGTATTCTTCACCTGACATAATTAGGAACATTAAATCCAGACGTTTGAGATGGGCAGGGCATGTAGCACGTATGGGCAAATCCAGAAATGCATATAGGATGTTAGTTGGAAGGCCGGAGGGAAAAAGACCTTTTGGGAGGCCGAGACGTAGATGGGAGGATAATATTAAAATGGATTAGAAGAAGGTGGGATATGATGATAAAGACTGGATTAATCTTGCACAAGATAGGGATCGATGGCGAGCTTATGTGAGGGCGGCAATGAACCTGCGGGTTCCTTACAAGCCATTTGTAAGTAAAGTATATGGATCTTTATGGCATAGGCCTAATAATGCAAAACATTCATTCTCAATTTTATTGATTTCATATACTCCTTAACAGAATTTCTTTAGTTGATTATTTAACGACGCTCTATCAATTACAAAGTTATTTAGCGTCGATGGGATAGCGAGATGGTATTTGGCGAGATGAGCTCGAGGATTCGCCATAGATTACCTGACATTCACCTCACGGCTGGTCGTTTAATATAGGTTTCACTGTAGTAATCGCTCTTGAAATTTATTTTAGTAGGTTATTTTACGACGCTTTATAAACATCTCAGGTTTTTTAGCGTCTGAGTGAGATGAAGGTGATAATGCCGGTGAAATGAATCCGGGGTCCAGCACCGAAAGTTACCCAGCGTTTGCTCATATTGGGTTGCGAGAAAACCCCGGGAAAAAATCTCAACCAGGTAACCTACCCCGACCTGGAATCGAACCCGGGTCACCTGGTTTCGCAGCCAGACGCGATAACCGTTACTCTACAGGTGTGGACTCGCTCTCGAAATAATCAAACACAAATAATAATAATAATAATAATAATAATAATAATAATAATAATAATAATAATAATTTATGTGACTGTTCCTAACTTCCAAGCTTTAAAAGAATGATAAAATATAAAACTTTTGTTTCACTGATATTCTTATTTCAGAAATACGAAATTTTGTCCTCACTTAAATTTTCGAATCCCCTAGACTTAGCTGTTTTTCTTCAAATTGGCAACGTTGACAACAGCAGATAGGAGAACAAATGAAATCACAGTAGCGTGAAATCTTTATCTGTTTATGTAATAAGTAGCATGAAAAAAAGTACGGCGCATATCTTATTAGGAATTAGGAACATTTTAAGTGCGTCACCTTCTGCCTTCATTTTCCATGAGAACAATTATCAGCAAAAAAACGTGCCTTTGTACTTTCAATGACTTTCCGTCATGTTGGTCAAGGGAACAGTCCCAAGAGTTAAATACACGAGTAAGATAATGTTACCAAGTTTAGAATACTTTGAAGGATATTTTCATGTGCGAACGGATAATCTTAATGGCAAACAACGGAAGGCCACTGTTTATGCGTAAGTTACAGTAAAGGTCACTTTATAAGTTCAACTACTTCCCGATAGAGGCATAAAATTTGAAGTGGCTAAACACAGCGCGGCACGTAATCAGCTTTGTAGGTTTGAACGGAAAGGTTGCGGTTGTTCTTGCCGTCCCTTTCAAATAAAACTTATATTAAGGGATAATGAAGGGTAATAACGGAGCAATAATGTAATTAGACTAGCAGAAGAAACCGGAGTGCATGAACAAAAATATCCCACTGGCGGTTTGTCCATAACAAACCTAAGAAAATATAATACATTTAGATTCGAATTATATATCCCTTTTTATACAGTAGATGGACCTTGGTAGGAAGCGTTGTGGTCATGAAATTAGAGTAAACAGAATACGTCCCTCAGCGTTCTTGCGTTTCTCCTGTTCTTTTGCACTTCAAAATGTAATAATCACGCAGTTGGTTACTATACAGGGTGATTCACGAAAACTTACCGCCACTTACGGAGCTTATTTCTGAAGACATTTTGAGAAAAAAAATGTCAAATAAACATGGGTCCTATTCTCAACATTTCCAGTGTTATACTAATTTGAAGTTGCTTATAAAATACGTTTTTTCTTTAGTTTGAAAGGTAAAATAAGGTATTACAAATAGAGAAAGAACTATTCAGAAATATCATTTCTTTAATTGACTAGTATTCTGAAGCTAAAGATGTGTTGTTAATTCCTTATTTTCTTTGTACAGATTTATTTTTTCATGTTTTAACTAAAAATTACATTATCCTTACGCATTTATCATAACAACTGTTACAGATCACATCAATCATAGCGACTTCTTTACAGTTTAATTTTGCATCCTAATATAATATACAGTCTTAAGGGTATATGTACGTGAACGACCACAAATATTATCAGAAAATGCAGGCTCTAAATTTCTAAAATTTTATAAGAAAGTGAACCCACAACTGACATAAATTACAAGGTACCACAACAAGACTTATTAGAACTTAAAAATCTGATAAAAGTATAAAAAGGGGTACTAATATTTTCCAAACCAGTTTTATCAGAGTATGAAAAAAGAAAAAACAAAAATGCAGTTGCATCATTTCGTAACCATAACATTGACATCTTTAACATTTTTCCTGCATGTAATAAACACTTATTTCTGAAAAGTAGACTACTCTCAGACATGTAGAGTTGTTTATTTTAATACAATTAATTATATATTTGTTCTACATAAAATATATTAAAATTTACATAATGTTTTGTGACCTTATTTTTCTATTTTCAAAGAAATGGGCATTATTATAGTATACCATTTACATAAATGCATGTTAAATAAGTGTACAAAATTTCAGAATTCTATCTCTAATGATTGTGGAGTTATGAAATATGTGTGAAAATTTTCAAATTTTGAAAAATTTAATTTAAAGTAAAAAGTGAATTCTTAAAAATATTATTAGTAACCTTTTTTTATACTTTTATCAGATATTTAAGTTCTAATAAGTCTTGTTCTGGTACCTTGTAATTTTTGTCTAATTGTCAGTTCATTTCGTTACAAAATTTTAGAAAGTTAGAGCTTGCATTTTCTGAGAATATTTGTGGTCGTTCACATACATATACCCTCAAAGAGTTTGCAAGAGTGTTGTGAATTGTAACAATTGTTGTGATAAATATTGTATGTAAAAATAATGTAATTTTGTAGTTAGAAATCGAAAAAAAAATCTGTACGAAACAACTATGGAATTAACAACAGATTTTTAGCTTCAGAATACTAGTCAATTAAAGAAATGATACTTCCGAATAGTTTATTCTCTATTTGCAATGTTCTTTTGTCCTTAACACTAAAGAAAAAAGGTATTTTACAAATAACTTAAAATTAATGTAACTCAGAAAATATTGAGAATAGGACCCGTGTTTATATGACTTTTTCGCTCGTAATGTCTTCGGAAATATGCTCCGTAAATGGCGGTAACTTCTCGTGAATCACTCCTGCAAATCCCTGGGTAATTATATTAATGGAAGAATAACTACTCTTGTTTTCTGAAATAACATCTAAATGATGTTACTCAATTTCATGCTAAAACTACTTTCAAACTTAGTATATTGCTCCAATTAAATTAAAATTAAGTATCAAACTAATACAAAGTAGAAGAGGAGCAAAGGTGCCAACAAGGAAAACAAGTTATGAAAACAATAGAGTTAACTCGTTTCTGTATAATATTCCAGCTACAGATGTGGCTTCGCTTTTATTTCAATTCTTTGACTATTAAAATCAACTTCACATCTCTCTTACACTACAGTGAAATTCCCTAATGAACATGTCGAGACTTATTTCAGATGTAGAGATTTATAATATTCCACGAACGCCATTCTGAAATCTGGTGCCGTACTTTATCTGATTTCCATCTCCATACATTACTATCTCAATGATATTCTATTCTTTCTCCTTCAACATGCACTGATGAACAGACCGTTTGTCTGGCCTTTCTTTCTTTGTGACTCTGCCTAACTTCCCTTTTCACTGCTGGAAGGGAAGGGAGATCCATTTAATCACAAATGCGGGTCTCCTTAGTAATGGGATCGGCATGACACAAGACTATCGCAGAGACATCACAGGGCAATCACAAGACAACGGACAAACTCCCAGTCCACTGTTCACACCAGGATTCGATTCCGTACCGCTTAGTTGGGAAGTGCACGCGCTATTAGCATAGCCATAATAATGGACTAGTTTGTTCTTATAGAAGAAATTATAGGCTTAATAAAATAACTCAGTTCATCTCTCGAGTTCTGAAATAAGAGTTGCCTTACAATGAATCAACTTTAGAACAGAATGAATGAATTAATTAATTAATAATATGTATGTATGTATGTAATTCATAATTATCAGCATACCTCATTACAAAGTAATATTACAAGCTTTCTCTTGGATTCTCAAGCATTTTGACTATTACAACATTAATTTAGAATATTAGAATACTAACTTACATTTTCAATTTGCATTATTACAATTAAGGAATTGGTTATTATAATATTTTACAGGAATAAGACTAACCACAGCTTATTTTTTTTAATAAATTTGAATCTGTATACAGTATTCAAATTCTGTCTGGTTATTCTACATGTTGTATGTACATTTTATTATTATTATTATTATTATTATTATTATTATTTTATTTATTTAATCTCACAGGATTAAAGCCAAGGGCTTTCTGTGCCATCCTACCAGATAGCACACAAAAATACAAAAAGTACGAAGTGACAAAAATAGTACAAATAAAATTAAAGCCTTATAGAAAGTCAACAGAGTCAAAGAACACTATAGAGCTCTTATTAAGCTAATATAAAAAAGATAGTTAAAATAATAGTAAAAGCAACGATGATGTGATAGTGATGGTAATAATAATAATAATAATAATAATAATAATACATTACATATTAGACGCTAAGGGTAAAACTGGCAATAGCATAGTTAGCCTACTATATTTATTAAATATCATGGGTTAAGCAGAAGTTGCGCAACCTGATGTTTAAAAGAGATTTCATGAACTAGAATGTGATTCTTCAGTTTAAATTTGAATTTTTACATTTACCAACAATCTCTAACATTGTCAGGGAGAGAATTCCAGATGCGTGGAATCGATATGCTGTAAGTTGATAAGTAAAAATAAGTGAAATTTTACAGAAATAAGACTAACTAAATTTTGAATCTAAACCTGAAACAGTTTTATAGCAAGGATTATGTTAAAAGTTGTCTGTTTTAAAATATACTTTATCATAATAGTAATTTGCCGCAATCGCAGTGCCTTTGTAAACTGATCCGAAACTTCATCTGGACGAGGGTTCAAATCCTGTTTCAGCTTATTAACTGGTTGGGTTTTTTTTCCAAGGTTTTTTGCAACTGTAAAGCGAACATCAGATAATCAGGTTCAAACTTCTTCTTGCAGGAATTGATCAATAGACTTTATCTGTAATATTTTACAAGAAGAAGAAGAAAAAGAAGAAGATGATGATGATGATGATGATTATGAACCCGTAGAGTACTAAATACTGTATATACAGACGTGGACAAATTATTAGCAAAATTTAAGATTTTTATTATATATTTTTACAAAATATGATTCTTCAATTTAGACTACAGTTGACATTTTTGTGTATTTCCAAATTATTAGCAAAATTGAAGATTTGTATTGTATATTTTTCAAAATTTAACTCCTCAATTTGGACTACAGTTGATATTTTTGCATATTTACAAATTATTAGCAAAACTGAAGGTTTTTGTTGTGTATTTTTACAAAATTCGATTCTTCAATTTGTACTACAGTTGACATTTTGGATATTCCGAAATTATTAGCAAAACTGAAGATTTTTGTTTTATATTTTTACAAAATTTGACTCTTCAATGCAATTGACAATTTTGCTAATTTACCAATTATTAGCAAAATTGAAGACTTTTATTATATATTTTTACAAAACTTGACTCTTCAATTTAAACTACAGTTGACATTTTTGCATATTTCTGTCTACTGTAATGATGGAAATATCCAAAATTGTCAAATGTAGTCTAAATTGAAAAGTCAAATTTTGTAAACAGAATTATCATAAAAATCGTCCATTTTGTTAATAATTTGTCCACGTCTGTACTGTGTTACATGTTCTGTATGTATCGAATTAAAAGGCAAATTCTAAAATCTTCGCCTTGTCTATTCTGCATACCAACAATACCAGCGTGTTACGCGTGTTGCCGATCTGACGGGCGGCACTATCACATCCGCTACGTAACAGGGGAAGCGAGAGTGCGGGAGTTAGAAAACAAAAGCTCGGACTGCTGGCAATCTTTCTCCAGCCGCCCACTTGTAATATGTAACTGTGCGACTCTCACTTTCGACGAAACTCTTTCCTCCGAGTCTCCACTCGGCAGCCACTTTCATTCTCCTTTCTCTCTCCATTCGTGAATCCAGTTTTCTCTCCATATTCTCACGCCTCGACCTCAAAGAAGACAGACAGCGCGGTTACTGGGTCATTTCCTTAAGTCAAAGTGCGAATTAAAAATACGAGTATTATTCTTATGCGTGGAATAATTCGATGCTCGATTTCTCTTGTTTTAAATAATCACGTGTGAAAATAGTGCAATTCCCGGTCACTGCGGAGTCACGAATGTTGCTCCACGGAGCTCCTCTGAACTTACTGGGTCAATCGTATGCGCAGACTTCTGACTCAGGGGGTCACCTGAAGCAACACCACCACTTCCGCGTTGTAGCAGATGCATTTTCTTTTACATCGAACGTCTTTATTAAGTGAAACCTCTTGTTGGGACGTGACGGACGCCCATGCTCATCTTCTAAGAATGCTTTCTGTTTATCTAATATTTTATTATGTAATACAACTACCGTTGCTCATACTGTATTTCGCCTTGCTTTATTTTTAAATGCATGCCCGATTGTGAAATACACATACAGACATACAGTACAGTTTATACTCAATTACTCATATGATACAAATACCGGTACTATTAAAAATCCCATATCCATGTTCATATTCTTGACAGAAAAAAAAAGTAAAAAGTGATAGTGGATTTGTGAAAAGCCCTACGATTGCGTGTAACGGCGATACAGGAATTAGGGTAATACAATTAGGATAAATACGATTCAAATACAATTTGCTCTAAGATTTAAGTGTGTCTAATGAACGAAATGAAATAAGCTATGAATAACAGTCAATCCTTCAATATTATTAATAATAATAATAATAATAATAATAATAATAATAATAATAATAATAATAATAATTTTTAGTACGTTATTTTACGACGCTTTATCAACAGCTTTGGTTATTTAGTCTGAATGAGATGAAGGTGATAATGCCGGTGAAATGAGTCCGGGGTCCAACACCGTAAGTTACCCAGCATTTGCTCATGTTGGATTGAGGGAAAACCCCGGAAAAAAACCTCAACCAGGTAACTTGTCCCGACCGGGAATCGAACCCGGGCCACCTGGTTTCGCGGCTAGACGTGCTAACCGTTACTCCATAGGCGTGGACACAATAATAATAATAATAATAATAATAATAATAATAATAATAATATAATAATATGGGTAAAGTTACACAATGCAGAACTGCACGCATTATATTCTTCACCTGACATAATTAGGAACATTAAATCCAGACGTTTGAGATTGGCAGGGCATGTAGCACTTATAGGCGAATCCAGAAATGCATACAGAGTGTTAGTTGGGAGACCGGAGGGGAAAAAACCTTTAGGTAATGGATTTGAGGGAGGCGGGATATGATGGTAGAGACTGGATTAATCTTGCTCTGGATAAGGACCGATGGCGAGCTTATGTGAGGACAGCAATGAACTTCCGGGTTCCTTAACAACCATAAGTAAGTAATAATAATATTTAAAAAAAAATGTACTTTTAAGAGGACAAGTAAAGAACTGTTTTCGAACCACAGTATATAAAAAGGGGAACAGTAATGATAAAGGACGCACTTTCTGTAGACCTTTGAAAAAGATCTAAGGAACAGCCTAGTAAAGTGCTTTGTGTGGAGTGTGGTATTGTATGCGGGCAGAAACATGGATATTGTGACGAAGCAGGCTAAAGAGAAGCAACTAGAAGTATTTGAATTGCGAATATGGAGTCGAAAAAGATCTAAGGAAGAGACTAGTGAAGTGCTTTGTGTGGAGTGTGACATTGTAGGGGCAGTGTGATATTGTAGAGGCAGAAACTTGGACACTGCGACAAAATGAATAAAAACGACTGGAAGCAATTGAAATGTGAATACGGAGAAGAATGGAGAGCGTGAAATAGAAAGAATAAGGTGTTAGAAAAAGTGGACGAAGAAAAAATATTGCAGAAACTGATTAGGAAGAGAAAAAGAAACGTGCACGTGTGTTTGGTGTCTATGTTAAGGCAAAACTGAATAATATTATTTTTAAAATATATTACAGCTCCCCAGGTATGTAGGCTACAATATAATTATGGCGACTCGCCTTGTATTTAGAAATGGACTCGTTCACATTATTGAATTTATGTATCAGATTATGACGCAAGCATTCCAATGGCAACGTAAGTCAATGACGTCAGTGTAATTTCCGACCCACAAAATCCTTCCATTTTTTCCTATTACAGTAGGTCAAATAAACACGTTACACGTCAAAATAAGAAAGTGTTGTATTGAACATAGTGAGTCAAAAACTCCATTTCTATCCTAATAACATCAGTTTTCAATGAATAGCTTTGTTTTCTTCTTAGGTATTAGAGGAGATATTTTTTTTCTATGATGTTATGTCCGTATTGTTTCCATACTGGGATTCTTTTACCTCTTATTTAACAACGCTCTATCATAAGCGTGGTTATCTAGAGTCGATGGAATTGATTGTAGAGAGATGGGATTGAAAAGGGGGGGGGGGACAAGCATGTAACCGAGCCACTCAAGATTCAAACCGACGTCTAAGCATGATTTTCGCTACCTAACCCTACGATGTGGCGGGGGACGTCCATACTGAACTATCATTGGCCAGTAGTCTTCATATTAATGACGTATGTATGAGTAATTTACAGGTGAATATTTATAACAGAAGGTTTTGAATGTATACTTTCTGATCAAATAAATATGTTACTTACTCTGGATTAGTGATGGGGTATGATTTGAAGACCTGTGATTTTGTCGCTGTGATAGGTTTGTCACTGGTTCCGACTGTGACTATAGTTCCAAAATCACAGGTTAGTAGGTTATTTTACGACGCTTTACCAACATCTTAGCGTCTGAATGAGATGAAGGTGATAATGCCGGTGAAATGAGTTCGGAGTCCAGCATTTGCTCATATTGGGTTGAGAGAAACTCCGGAAAAAAACCTCAACCAGGTAACTTGCCCCGACCGGGAATCGAACTCGGGCCATCTGGTTTCGCGGCCAGACGCGCTAACCGCTACTCCACAGGTGTGGACTCCCAAAATCATAGCTCTGAGAAATCGCCATCTCCGACCGATATGTGACTGATAGAGATGGCTATTGATTTAGTTTCAGAGTCCAAGATCTGCAAGTTAGAAGATTAACTTGAAGGACAACATAACTGGAATCTAATTTTCGTCCCACTCAAAAGGTTTAACGTCAGCAACTCTTTAATATTCAAGTTACAATTAACTTGCTCTATGCTTCCCGAAGGGCTAACAACCCATCACCGTAAAAAAACAGCTTGTTACGAAACCTAACAATAAGCCTCGGAATGGGACTGATTCTCCGGCAGTAGCACGTATGGGCGAATCCAGAAATGCATATAGAGTGTTAGTTGGGAGGCCAGAGGGGAAAAGAGCTTCGGGGAGGCCGAGACGTAGATGGGGGGATAATATTAAAATGGATTTGAGGGAGGTGGGATATGATGGTAGAGACAGGATTAATCTTGCTCAGGATAGGGACCAATGGCGGGCATATGTGAGGGTGGCAATGAATCTCCGAGTTCCTTAAAAGCCAGTAAGTAAGTAAGTAAATAAATATGTTTCCACGAATGATTCATCTAATCAATAGTAAGCATTATTGGCGAAATATACGCACCCATACATCGCGCTAACAGCTCAGAGCGTATATTTTGTTATACTCGCCTCGCTAATCAGTATGTTGATATGAGACATGGCACCGGTATATGAATTCGCATAAGAGCTATAAACATAAACATCTGCCGCCTCGTGATCAGAAACATTCTCAATCACCAAGAATCATCCAAACACAAAAATCACACTGTGACAAAATCGCGATTACCTGTCACTGCGATTTTTCCGGAGCTGTGACGGCAAAACGCTGTCACATCCCACCTCTACTCTGGATTTTAGGTGTCTGTTGAATAACTTTTATTCTGAAAACGGGGTTTTACAGGGTCCTAACTTGGACACGCTCTTCAAGTAACACGTCATTAGAGGCTGTTAAGTAAAATGTAAATCCTTTTGTTTTGCAACACATGAGCGCGACCTCTCTCTTAAGTACGCGCAATACCGAGACAGGAACTTCCTCGGGCGGACTGGAGAATGGAGAAACAATTCCTCGGTTATTCATGCGACACGGCCGCTCTCTAGTGCTTTGCAGTCCAACATGACACTAAACGCTATCATTAATTTGATATGCTTCTTCCACGATGAAGGTAAGGTTTCAAGCTTTTTAGTTGATCTTTGCGATCGAGCACATCACGAGCATTTATCTAGAATTTCGGCAGTGATTTGTACAACGGGAAAGACAGTTCTGATGCTATCTGAAAAGCATATAGTGGGTTCAAATCCCACTTAGGATATCGATGATCCTCTGCTGCTAAAGTTATAATCTGTGTTGTCTTATCGACCTTCTTTCACTAGAAGTATAAAAGCTACTGTCTGGGACTGATATTTATGCGGTCCTGCGAAGAGTTTGTGTCGCTGCCATTACGAACTCTTTCGCACTCTGCTCTGAAAGCCATATAGTGGGTTCAAATCCCACTTAGGACATCGATGTTTCTCTGCTGTTAAAGTTATAACCTATGTTGTCTTATCGACCTCATTTCTTTTTCTTTTTTTTTTTAGTAGGTTATTTTACGACGCTTTATCAACATCTTAGGTTATTTAGTATCTGAATGAGATGAAGGTGATAATGTCGGCGAAATGAGTCCGGGGTCCAGCACTAAAAGTTACCCATATTTGGTTGAGGGAAAATCCCGGATAAAACCTCAACCAGGTAACTTGTCCCGACCGGGAATCGAACCCGGGCCACCTGATTTCGCGGCCAGACTCGCTAATCGTTACTCCACAGGTGTGGACTCGACCGTCTTTCGCTAGAAACATAAAAGTTACTGTATGCGACTGACCTGCGGTCCTGCGAAGAGTTTCTGTCACTGTCATTAGGGACTCTTTCAAACTCTGCTGTCCTTATGGATAAAGGATGGTTTTGCTACTTTTCTGCTAGTAATGAAAACATTTCAGTCAACAGTGATACTAATAACTGTATAATAACGAAGAATCATTGAGATGTCAAATGTTTTCTGAATGATGGACCAAAAAATGACTTCCAGTAACCTCGCCAGAGGGGTTATGGATCTTTTACCGCTAAAGTCTCCAACCGCAAGGGACGTACTGTAGATTCCAGTCACGGATAGTGCCAAAAATAAACGAAATCTCAAGGGATTTATCTATAATATGCTATATTTGAATTTGTCACAAGGCTAACTTGTGGACTGATAGTTCTGAACAATGATGATATTAGTCTATTATTATATTTAACGACGCTTTCAACTGTCAAGGTTTTCCAGCGTCGCAATTCAAGGTGGTGGGCGAGGAATGATCGACAAATTTTGCCTGGAGACTTTCATCACAGACGTATTTACGTGTCCACCTTTAAGGCTCATTCACAATGAAAATTAAACATAACGTAAGCGTTAACTTAAGAATATAAACGTTACTGTAAAATCAAGATCATTCACGATAGGAACATAAACATAACAGGAAACATACTTGGTAACCATGGAAACATAACAACGACGCCATTTCTTCATATTCTGTCGTATACTTCAGCACTCCACGATTGTGTTCTGTTTGCAAATCACGTAAGCATAAGCATGAAAGTTTGGAGTTTGCAATGCTTATGTGAATCATTGTGAATGATCCCATTTGGTAGCCTGGGCGCAAAATTCTGTGTTTATGTTACGGTTATGTTTAATTTTCATTGTGAATGGGCCTTTTTTTTTTACTTCATTTCTGGAGAAAGCCACGCTATGGATGTCATCGCCCTTGGCCGGTTTTGAACCCTCAACACTTGGGATTTAATAGCGAGCAAGCTACCACAAAGCTATCGAGGAAGTAACGAATGATGATGATGATGATGATGATGATGATGATGATTAATGATGATGACAGAACAAAGGTGACTATAGCAATGCATCAAAGAAATAAAGGGAGAACTTGAAGAGAATCTATCAGGAAATGGATTAAAGCGAACTGAAAAAGTAATTAAACATAACAAACAGATTGGTTGCTTTGAAGGAAAAGTGTATTTATTATTATTATTATCATTAATAGTAGTAGTAGTAAATTGGGACAATTAGAATGTTTATGCAAATCTGACTTTCAGGTAGTAGCTCCCTGTAACGCAGATTTGAATAATTTCAAGGAAAAATTGTTCCGGAGCCGGGTATCGATCCCGGGACCCTTCGCTTAGCGCGCGAACGCTCTACCGATTGAGCTACCCCAGGAACTATACACGACACCGTCACAATTTTTCCTTTGTATCCACACAACTCGCGCGTTCGCGCCCTAAGCGAAGGGTCCCGCGATACCCGGCCCCGGAACAATTTTTCCTTGAAATTATTCAAATTATAATGTTTGTTTTCCGTCAAAGTAAAGTGTGAAGTAAAAGAAAAAAAAATTTGATGAGCAACAGATTTCGTGTCTTGGCCCCTTACGCCGAAGTCGTACGGATACTTGGTTTCAATTCGGAGATCACGAAAGCGCGAAATCGAAAGTGCAAGTGGGCGCAGTCAGGATGGCCTGCAAACGCTGAATGACATTCGCGATGACTGAGATGGTGAAGGAGTTTATACGCGAGTGGGAGTGGGGGGTCAGCGGGCGTAAGAGGGGAGGGAGTTCGAACTACATCGCGGACATTCACCTTGATGTTGCAAACTGGGACAAGATAGCTTTTAATGCAGTTAGCCTCCACCGCGGGCCCCACTACTAACATGGGCAGGATAGGGCGGCGAAACCAGGTCAACTGACACATCCAGCGAGGCTAGGCCGTTGCCACCAGTCGTTCGAGGTCGTATCGCGGCCTGGGTAGGGACGAGCCTCGCGACAAGGGGCCCCAACAATCCTACAAATTTCCTATAATGATATAACAAGGAATCGAGGTCAACTGACACCTCGAGAGAGGCTAGGGCATTGCCTCTGACTGACTTTTTGAGGTCACCAATGGCCAGCCTCAATGTAGATATCTCGCGAACCCAAGGCGCATGCGATTTAGAAACTTTTATTTTTTAACCCCCTGCCTAATCTGGATGTTTGCCTTCTTAATTTTGGACGAGATAAATTATTCTGGATTTGACGTACGTAAGTCACTTCCGACATCTAGAATCTCCTCAGCTGTGTGGGACTGTTAATTGCAAGAGGAACTTGTCTCACTGCAATCGATTTCATTTTCAAGTACAATACTCAGGGGTATACAACATAAGACTGTAACGCCGGACTCTCTCTTTCTCTATACTTATAAAGACAGAGAGCAAAACCATTTTCTTAGTCACAAATTTCACAGAAGGAAATGAAATATAATGAATTAAAAAATAAGCACAAGGTGAGATAAAAGACAAACTACTAAGAGAATAAAATTATATATATATATATATATATATATATATATATATATATATAAGGAAGAGCCAGAGTTTGTAATGACTTTTAACAAATTTGAAGACCGAATGAGCGTTTCTCGTATTAGTCGCAGTTTCAAAACTATTATTAATTACAAATTCAATAGAGAAATAAACTAGAAACTGAAATAAGATAAGAACTATAATTAATGAAGTATCACATATAATATAATATAATATAATATAACATAATATAATATAATGTAATATAATATAATATAATATAATATAATATAATATAATATAATATAATATTAAGATGGAGAATAATTTACATAATTTTGTACATTTATCAACTAAAACAATGCATGGAAAAGAAATTAGATAAATAAGAAATGCTGTTAAGGATTATAAAAATTATTCCGAAGTTGGAAAATACAAACATTATTTAATTAATTTATACACAAAATTACTTAATCAAATTGAGGACATTAACACATGATGAGTTCGCAGGAAAAACGATGAATGTCACATTTCTGTTAAGGATTAGATAATGATCTAATTGAGTCTATAACTGCAAGATGTAGTGCTATTTCTATAGAAAATAAAGGAAAGGATTACTGTATTCATGGTGATAATTATCCTTTTTACCATTTTTCATACGAACAACATTAAATTTCGCAGTGATCCATTGAATTAGATAATGACATCAACCTTAAGAAAACTGTGACATTCATCGTTTTTTCCGCGAACTCTTCACATATTTTCAATTTCTATATTATATTTCAGTGGTTAGGCTACATGTTAAAAGTTCTGGGTGTACCTAATTTAGTTACAGAATTATACAACCGAGCGCAAAAATCAATACTATTCTAATACTTGCATTATTTTACCTTTTGGTTTGTACGTTAAAAAATCATCTTCTAAAAACAAACAAACAAACACACATTGCGCATTTATAACTGCAAGATTTACCCGTATGGGGATACGGGTTTTAGGTTTTTTAAATAAAAAAAAATTATAGAAAATTAAAGGAAAACATTGATTATAAAAATCAGATTATAACAAAAATATATAAAAGAAAACCTGTTTCTTTTAAAGACGTATTGAAATGTTATGTCAATTACATGTGATTTAAACGCCTGATCAGGTAAGAAACTGAAAGTAATGTGGAATGTTAAGGTAACAGATTTCAAAACACAAATTATTCATTAATAATGTACTGACATTTACAGTGCACCGTCTCATAGATTACGTCAAGATGACTCATCTTATAATGACATTTCTAATAAATAATCATCACGATGTCATTCTGCAATGTTACTTAAAATATTTGAACGAAGAGTATTCGAAGAAAATGGCACCTGATAAGGACAGATAACAACTATAAAGATCAGAAACATTTCTATAGAATAACTGTTCATATGCAGTGATACAATTTTAAATGAACATGCCACACAAAAAGCGACATTTGATCGTAAGGACTTCGTAATTTTCTCAATCGTGCCCACCATGAATCTCAATTCTGTGATGTCACTGAAGAATTCACTTCATCCTCTTTTCCACTCCCAACGCCCCAGGTATCACAACGCAGCGTCCACAAATGTTCCGCTTGAAGACGTTAAAAATGAAAGTTATCGTTTGCAGTCGTTTGTTTACATTTCAGCACCGGTCGTAAGCTCCTGGTTGCATGTAAATACTCTGTCGTGCAGAGGAAAGTGGCTTTAAGCCTCCGGTACTTAAAAAGGTGAACTGTAACCACGGTCCGAGGTTCAAATAAATGACTCAATACTTACTATGAATATTTATTTGCCCTGAATAAGTTAAATATTTGTACTGTATATTTTTTGCATTTATTCTTGAATTCCGGAATCAAACATGTGAAGCTTTGTCTTATTTCTTGAGGAAAATAAAGAAGTAAAACAGTTCAGAACCCTGAGTTGTGTTTTTGAAAATAATGCATCACGAAACAAATTCCTGACACGCTGATTATAATAATAATAATAATAATAATAATAATAATAATAATAATACAGTAATAATAATAATAATATAGTGTGATTTTTCCATAAAAACCGTAACAAAACGGATGTCGTTGTAATATATATATATTTTTTTTTTGCTAAATTCAGATAACATAAAGAAAGTAAATATGTGCTTTTTGTTAATATATTAAAAATTGTGAAATTTTTCAAGTATTCCAATTAATCATATAACATGGACAATACAACGAAGAGAAGAGAAGAGAAGAGAAGAGAAGAGAAGAGAAGAGAAGAGAAGAGAAGAGAAGAGAAGAGAAGAGAAGAGAAGAGAAGAGAAGAGAAGAGAAGAGAAGAGAAGAGAAGCATTTGAAATGTGGATATGGTGAGGAATAGAGCATGTGAAATGGACAGACAGAATAAGAAATGAAGTTGCGTTGGAAAGAGTGGGTGAAGAAAGAATGATGCTGAAACTGATTAGGAAGAGAAAAAGCAATTGGTTGGTTGCCTACTGAAGGATGCACTGGAAGTAATGGTGAAAGGAAGAAGAATTCGGGGCAGAAAAAGATATCAGATGACAGACGACATTAAGATATATGGATCATATGCGGAGATGAAGAGGAAGGCAGAAAATGGGAAAGACTGGAGAATGTTGGATTTTCAGTGAAAGACCTGCCCTGCGGTAGAATATTTATAGTGAATTTCTTAACAACATGGACGGTGTCTCGAAAATCTCACTTGCTAAAATTAAGACATTCATAATCCCCTAATCCTCATGTAATTTTTGTTCTGTGTGTGTGCGTGCGTATGTGTGTGTGTGTGAGGCGAGAGAGAGCTTAATTTTTAATTCGGAAATCTAACCAGCGTTGTTGACAATACTTTAAGATTTTTATATTTCTTAATTTTTTTTTCCAAAACCAAATAATTTCTTTAACTATCATAATCACCGGGTTAAGAACCTCTCCAACTGCAGAGATTATTTGATTGACGATAATATGGTGATATGAAATAATGATGAAATAAAATTGACGAAATTAATAAAAAATGGAGGAAATCCGTCACACAACCGTTTTGTTGTCAAAAAGTCTCAAAGAATCTCCTCATATTCATTCATTCATTCATTCATTCATTCATTCATTTCATTCATTTATTTTATTCCATAGATCTTACATGAGCAATGAAGCTTTAAGATGTGGAACAAGTCAACATTTTACAATATTAGAATTACAATTTTTACAAATTTTTATAGTTTTACAATTTAGCAATTTTTACAATTTTGTGCATTTTTTTTTTTTTGGCGAAATGTAGTGAGATGAGATGAGGTCCGTGGATTCGCCAAAATATTACCCAGAATCTTGCGATGTAAAGCTGTCAGCTGACTGAATGAACTATGGTAGCACATGAAGATCAATTTAAAATCGAGCGATAAACGTGAAATTCTAGGGCGGACAAATTATTTGAAATAATTTAAGTAAGTAAATAAACTTAAAGAAAATTCATTCTGAAATGAATCATCCAAATTACTGACCTTGCGTCACCTCAGATTTCTAAAATATTTTTGTACCATTAATGCACTGAAAGTGAAGAGTTGATTAATTCGTTACAAGATCAAAAGCAGGTTTCACTTTCAGGGTCGATCAAGCCAGCATGAATACTGGTTCAAGTATTCTGGATTAAACACATGGTGTCAACCAGATATTAAAACTGCCGCTCGGGTACGAAAGTTGACTTCTTGTGGAAAGAGGAGGTTGCAAGTGTTGTCCTGTCCTTCATTTATTTGTACGAGGTTATATTATATCCTTATATTCTTTCTTATACGGGACGAATTAGTTCTATATAAAAATTGATTTTTATGACGTGTTACACAGCACTAGATCCGATAGTTTGCTGCAATATTGCTAGGAACGTTACAGAAAATATATGTCGTATTGATGGAGACATTTCCTATGATTACATGTTGCGAAGGACAATTTTCCATTGAAATTCGATGGATTTGGTATATTTTAGATATGATACGATGCAGTAGTTCCCTGTTGCTTATTTCAATGATGTCAGAAATTATTGTGGATTAAACGGATGTCATATGACTAGGGTTGAGACTTTAAGCGTAAAAAAAAGGTTATTTACATCACAGTAATAATGCGTAATTAACGTAATAAATGCAAAATACGTAAAAAAAACCTTCAAGAACTTTTATTTTTAGTCTTCCTTTGTTCAGTTTGTGATGAAAATTTACCGTTTGAACTGCCAACAAACCTAGCATGCAACTCGAGGCTACCAATTAGGCTTAATGTTAAAAAAATGGAGACCTCAAGAAGATTTTGCAATTCATACCGGATGATGTCAATGGTTCCTACACAGAAATGTACCCATGGCCTACCACCAACAAAGATAGTAGTGCCAGTGGAAGCGAAGATTGAAAAAATAAGTTTAGTAATGTTCTGACATACAAAAAGTCTATTCAGCAATGCTTTCCAACTCTTTGATGATTAGTCATTTACCACATAAAATTTGGAAAATTATTACATTTAATGAGTTAATGTGTTCAAATCATAATATTTATCTTAAATTCTTATACTGTAAAAAAGGACTTTGTCACTAGAATCGATTATTTTTAAAACCCTACAGTAATAAAAACAAAACTTTCGGGAAATCAATAAAAACTATTTAGTTTAATTATTTTTATTTTTATTGTCAAAATATATTTAACGAAAGCGATATTAGTTGCTACATGTTAGGTTTATTCATTATTAGTTGTGTTTTATAATATAAGTTAAGTAAAGTCCCCCGGAAATTAATTAGTTAGGATGTTATGGGGTTTTTCCAACAAACAAACTGAAAGTCAGCAAAGCGTTGCTTTTTTCTAAGTATTAGAGTGAATGAAAGCATGAACAAATGTTATAATCTATGTAAAAACTACAGTATAAAATGGCAAAAAATATATACATTTTTTTCTGCTGCAACAGACATTTTTCTTATAAGGACATGAAGTAATTGATGCTTAGATTGTCAAAATCAATAAATGTTAGTTCATTACTATATAAATTACACGTAAAATACGTACAGGTAATTTACTCACCCAACCCTGCACATGACCAGCAACACGCTATTTTTTTTTGTTAAAACTTTTCAAAATTTCCTTGAAAAATGAACAAGATATCGTACGCATGGCTGATTAAAAATGTGACAGTAATTTCGTGATTATTTTTTTTCACCATCTTAATTAGTAATACTTTTATATACAACGTTGTATGTGCAAAATACATGGCGAAATAATAATAATAATAATAATAATAATAATAATAATAATAACAACAACAAATTAATAAAGAGGCATCATATTAAAATCACTTTTAAAATTTATTCACTGTGTGACAGTTCAGTCCGTGACGAAAAGTATTCAAATCTAGGAATTTGCGGCATGAATGTTAATTCTGACCTACTGAGGTTGGCAACCATGACATACGAAAGAGAAATGACGTCATGAAAATAAGTGAAAGTGCTCATCACAGGTGAACCAAACGTCAAACTGTGAAACGGTAAATCTAAGTAGCAGTGAAGAATTCTAGATCATTGACAACAGCCACGATACGATGTAGGAAGGATTAATAACATAATTGAATTAAAAAGAGGAATAATTATTAATTTCTGTATATATTCCACGGCACGCAATCTGTTTACATTAATTATATCCGTTGTAGTTTTCACGCTCCCGTTAAGATTGCTCACGATTTTTGTACAGTACAGAAACTATTCAATTGGGAACCCGAGACATGATCGAAGGCGAAATAATCTACGTGTATATTATCAAACTCTTGACTTCTGAAAACGTTCATAATATAGTACAAAATGCAGATAGTAAATTAATAGGTATTTATATAAAAATACAAGGATGTATTAAAATAGATTCGATTTTATTTCCACCTGAAAATATAAAATAAATTAATGAATACAGATAAATATATAGGCCTAAATAACAGAATAAATATAGAGAGTGGACCTAAATAATGTCATTAATTTCAAGGGGTTATTCTTTGAGACATTTCAAACAAATGAGATAAAATTGTTTTGTAATGTATGAAATATTTCATGGCGTGTTTTGGGAAAGCCATTGATTTAATTCCCAATATGTTAAGTCAATTTAAGAAAGCAGTGTATTACGATAATAAATTATTGAAAAAAAAATATTTGTGCCCTTTAAATGTGCAGAAATTTGATCTGAACAAATTCAGCTTTTAGCTGTGTAAAGGAATTTTAAAATGTTACATTTATTAGGAACAAATTTCTACACATTTACAGGAAAAAACTAAAATTCTTTCAATCTTATATTTTCATAATAGAATGCTCTCTTAAATGGATCGAGCATATTGGGAATTCAATCAATGGCTTTCCCAAAACACGCTCTGAAATGTTTCATATAAAACAATTTTTTTCCTTGAAAAGAAAACAAAAACGAGTAAAATTGTATTAAACTTTTTGTTTGAAATATCTCAAAGAATAACCCCTTGAAATTAATGACATTACTTAAGGTTCACCCTGAATTTTGTTTCTTTGTGTTTTTTCGTGAGAGATTATAAGGCATTTGCAAATTTAATTCTTCTTCTTTAGGCGTTACAGCTTTAAACAATAAAATATTTTGGCTTTCTCAACAACTGCTTTCCGTCTTTCTCTATCTTGGACAAAGTTAACCCACTTGTTAATATTCATTTCTTTCAGATCATGAATTACATTAATCTTCCCAACTAATCTTTGGTCTACTAACAGGTCTTGTGTTAATAGGTTTCCACTTATATAAGTTTTCTAACCAATCTATTATCCGACATTGTACAGTACATATTGTATATAACCAAACCAACTTAAGGCTATGGATCGGTGAAGTTAACGAGGAAAACATAAAAAATTGAATTTTTTAAACTCTAAAAAATGAAATAATGTTTCAGTTTTCTAAATCAGTGCCTATTTTGGCCCTATGACAATTTAAAGCCCCTCAGAACGAATTTAAAAGGGACCAGCGCATGCGTGGAGCTGCAGCCCTTTAAACTGACACTCAGCTGTCATTCTGACAGACTTTGTTCTTCATTCTAACTAATTTTACTTTTCATTAGTTCATATTTCGCGCTGTTATGCAGAAGAAAAATTGTGTGTGGTAGACCTGTATAGGAAGGAAGGATATCGATAGTATATTTAATAAACATGCTGAACTCTGATACTCGTTTTCTCGATTTTACATTTTCAACATTTTGTAACATTCAAAATGCTCTCATGAACGCAGTTTTTCTCCAATCTCAGTAAAATTTTGCGCAAAGTCCACAAAAGCATGTGAAGTAAACTGACACATGTGTTTTCTTCTGCTATTGAAAGTATTCAAATCACCATGTGTTAAGAATGTGATGTTTAAAAAAAGTGAAAAAATGAACAACTAAAAGGGTAAATAGTTTTTTCCCAAAAAGTAATTTGAAAAATATGAAAAGCATGTGTCATATTTTACATACATCTATCAGGAATAAATGAAATATAAATTTAAAGAAAAATGTATGTAAATGCTTGAAAGTTGGGACAATTATATTAAAAAAGAAACAAAAATTAACTACAAGTAAACTGATTGGAATATCGAAGTGAAAATTTGTGTATTGCATGTCCACATTGTAAGAAATATGTGGTAAAAGTTTGAGACTAATTGGTGTAAAAATGTAGAAATTAGAAATTTCATAGATCCATAGTCTTAAGGTTTAGTGGTTTGATATAGCTGATTATATTACAAAATTAATTACTGTGAATTTGTGAACAAGAGAAGTGAACGGGAGGCAGATTAATGTAGGTAAATATTTAGCGACCTTTCCGGGTACTGGATAGTAATTCCGCTATAAGGCTAGGAAGCAAGTCTTTCGCATACAAGTAGAAGTGGCTAGGCCTAGACGTTCTCGTATCAGCATAGCACAATAGTCTGTGGAAATGGAAACAAATCTCGGACAGATCATCTCTTCCAGAGCGGGAGGAAAACTTCCACCACAAGATTAAACGTGCATCCTCACAACAATTCTGAAACTAGAGTACACGAACAATAATAAATATGCAAGGAACACGTTCAGAAATTCTTTTCTTCTCCAGTCACTCGGGGCTATTCATTTGGCCTGCTGTACGCCACATTTGTACTAATTTAAGAATAAAACTTGAGACAACAACAAACTCGCGAAATTGAAATAAAACCTTCAGATACCACACATACACATACAGACATACGCACCCACTTACATGCGGGCGGTTAGCTCCATTAGTAGAACAAATGGGTACAGATTGAATGTTCACGGGTTCAATTCCGGAAATTGGAGGTTTTTTTTCATATTTACCAAATTTTGAAAACGTTCTTAGGGTCCATTTTATCTTATTTTAGACTGAATACTGTTTTTTTTTTCCGGGGGTGAAAATGTCGGAGCGTGGTCCTCACTATACCATGTAATTCTAGTGCCGAGGTAATGGAAATATGGAGCTCCACCACCTCCATGTACCCCATGCGCCTTCATGGGGAATAATATGACTCCAATTCAGGACGCTGGAGTAGGATGAGTGAGAATGTTTACTTTTGGATTCGAGAAACAGGACCGAATGTGTAAGAGTGGTGCACGCAACCAAGACTCCAACAGGGACGCTGTAGGAAACGATTTTAAAGCTAGAATCAGAAGATAATTTTAATAATCCTAACACCCCTCTTTTTTGGCGGGAAAACTATTAGTCACCAAGAAGAGATTTTTCATAGAATTGTTTTTTACATTACGGAAAGTATAAAATTTTCTTAATTTTAATGGCAATCAATGAAGATGATTTTTATACTTTCAAAGAAATCGGACGAGAATTCATCATGTGATGCTAGGAAGTCAGTGGAAGAGTGGGAAATTAATCGAATTCTCGATTCATAACTCAGAGAGACCACAAGTTTAATTTCTTTATCTTGCTTAGCCTGGACGGTGAATATAGTTAAAAGTTGGACTCATGCCCGTTAAACTCTGTCTCAAAGAAGTCTGAGATAAAAATAAAGTATTTCAACAAGCTGATAAAACTCAGAGAATGTGATAAAGTTAAACTTACAAGCAAAATTCTCATGGAGGAAGATAAAAAAGTTATTTTTTTTTTCTGTCAGCATGCTAATAATGTCAAAACAAATACTTATACAAATTTTGGCCACTCGAGCGCAATTACGAGAGCCCCCAGAAAGTAAGTTTCCCTGCGGCCGTTTACAGAAAGAAAACACAATTTCATTGAAAGATGTTTTGGAACATACAGATTTGGTTGAAGTATTTTCCAACATATTCTCACCTGAAATGAGACATTTGTCATACCGTGGGATCAAAATTTGTATCCCTGTGTCGTAGAAGTCTGAAGCCTGGGATCGGAACCAGTGTGTGACAGTCGTCTGCACCTCTCTGTTGATGCCACGGTATGACAGATGTTTCAATCCAGGTGGGGAATATGTTTAAAAAATAGCTCAACAATTGCTGTATCTGTTCCAATAAATCTTTCCACGAAATTGTGTTTTCTTTTTGTAAAAGGCCCCTAGGGAAAAAATAAATTTTTTATCTGTCCCTATGAGAATATTTGCTTGTTAGTTAAAATAACGTTTGAAGACACACCTTGGTTTCGCAGACTCCTTACAAATCACTAGCGAAACCCCGGGGGTTCGCGAATCATAGGTTGGGAACCGCTGCAGTAAATATATGAGGCGAGAACTCATTATTGTTCTTCCAAAGATCTGTTAAGAATTTTAATACTCTGCCAAATTCCAGCGACTCTAGCGGGTTTGAATCTGGGAACCACTCAACGGCTATTAGAATGATTTCTCACAAATATGGTAACAGAACTCTCAGCAGTTGATGCCGATGTGAAAAGAGTCAGCGTCTTTGTAAAAGTAAATCATAGAAAGGGAAACTTCAGAGGTTCATCTTGAGAACTGGAAAAGTAATAGAGTTTCACTTTCAGATGATAGAAAGCTGTGGGGTAGGACTTGTTATAGTTCTTCGGGGTATATATCACTCAGAGAGGAAAGCGACTGTCTTTGGGAGGATTACAAGTTGATATTGGAAGAAGATATTAAAAAAGAAGACAAATAAATTCGCTACCGAAGCGAATGTTATTTCTGAGACGGTTTTGCTTCTCAAAGGAGAAACTGTCCAATGATTCTCATCGAAGATAAAGTACAGTCTGATCCGTTTGGGTATGGTTAATATTAATTTATTATTATAAAGCTATTATGATAGTTAGAAAAATTTCTTGCTGGTTATATTATGATTAAAAGATGGGATTTCCCATTATATAATAATCAACAATGCATAATCTGAAAGGACAAATGAAAATCGTAGATGATTAAAATGGCTACTACAAATCAACAGCGGGCACAATGTGTTCTTTGATATGCTAAATTTGAGAGTGTTAGAAGAGTTCAAAGAGAATTTCGACGTGAGTATGGTGTCCGTAATGTACCTAAATTAGATTCCATAATGTTATGGTATCGAAAATTTGTAGAAACAGGTTGTTGTTTAAAAAAAACATGTAGGAGGTCGCAGGAGAAACCCAGTACGAGAAGCAGCTATCTCTTGGCTTGGCCCCCAAACCCCCCAGACTTAACCCCACCTGACTTCTTCATGTAGGGTTTTGTTAAAGACATTGTATGAACAGTGATGATCTGAGAGTAAAAATTACTCAAGCTTTTCAACAAATCACCCCTCTTATGTTACAACGGATATGGGTTGAATTGCATCACCGTTGCGTTGTGCAGGGTGCGCAATGGAGGTCATGTTGAGTTCTGAGGAATCTCCCATCTTTCAGTGTTGTATGCGAAAAGTTTCAATACATAACGTTCGGTAGTATGTGTTTTACGGTGTTTTTATTTTATTCATACCAAAACGGATCAACCTGTATAACAATAGCATTTTTTTAAATTAAATATTTTTTAAGTAACAACATTTATTTTCCTGACAGTCAAACAGAATGACTGACCGTTTGTCCGTCTATACAAATGATTACATACATACGTGGTGTGTAAAAATGTATAGAATGACGATGGACATTTACGTTTCTTCATGAGCTATGTGTTGTTTAATAAATTATTTCATTGTGAAGTTTGAGTTATAATTAAATTAAAACGATTACAAACAAAAACTTCCGGAAAGACGCAAATCTAACCAGAACAATAATAACTACTTTACATAGCGTAGTCCCTATTTTTGTTAAGAAACAAATTTATCCCCAAGCACTGTTTGTAGTCTGATGTTGCCACTCAGACTAGCTTCGGTATATTCTTTTGTGTTGCATATTTTTGGACTGACGAAAGGTCCGTTTGACATGAATAGACTACACTGCTATCTTGGATGTGTGACAGGTTGCCGATAGAGCCAGGAGAGCAGTGTTGTTTGAATGACAATGTTCCCCTTTTCAGTAAAGTTATGCTGAACATTGATAAGGGATCGCAAATCCACTCATATTCATATTAAACCCTTACTTGTCCGCCCATTTTAAGTAACGGTTAGCACGTCTGAGACGTGAAAGAAGCAGACACGGGTTCAAATCCTGGTTGGCACAATTTACCCGATTGGGATTTTCTCCGAGGTTTTTCTTCAACCAATTCAAGCAAAATTGTTGGGTAACTTTCAGCATTTGACTTCGGACTCATTTCACCATGACATTTTATTCACATGTCATTATCATCATTATCATACTCCCGTTAAGTTCACGGTGCAGCGTGCTGTATTCGTACAAAAGCGCGACCGTTCGGCGACAAATAGCTATGATTCGTAGGAGTGGTAAGCAAATCTCACCTCGGTATAAGTCTTCAGGTCCCTGCTCAGTAAAAGGGGAAAAGAGTTCTTACTTTGGATTCGTGTATTATATTGTACTGCAACGTATTGTATTGTTTTGTAATAATTATTGTATTGTAGGCTAATATATTGTAAGTATGTGTTGTTTTGTAATGACTGTATTATACAATAATGTAATATCGTCTGCTTACAAGAAAAACACTTACTTACTTACCGTACTTAATTACTGGCTTTTAAAGAACCCGCAAGTTCATTGCCGCCCTCACATAAGCCCACCATTGGTCCTTATCCTGAGCAAGATTAATCCAGTTTCTACCATCATATCCCACCTCCCTCAACTCCATTTTAATATTATCTTCCCACCTACGTCTCGGTCTCCCCAAAGTTCTTTTTCCCTCCGGCCTCCCAACTAACACTCTATATGCATTTCTGGATTCGCCCATACGTGCTACATGCCCTGTCTATCTCAAACGTCTGGATTTAATGTTCCTAATTATGTCAGGTGAAGAATACAATGCATGCAGTTCTGAGTTGTGTAACTTTCTCCATTCTTTTGTAACTTCACCCCTCTTAGCCCTAAATATTTTCCTAAGAACCTTAATCTCAATCACCCTTAATCTTGTTCCTCTCTCAAAGTGAGAGTCCAAGTTTTCATCGGCTGTCCGCGGCTGCTTATTCAATATATTCGCAGCTACCCTCCATATCTGGAGTCTGTCTCCTCGATCCGCAACCTGAGGACGCGGCATGCCGTGGTGATAGACAATCAAAACACATTAAGTAAAAAATATTACCGCTGAGAAAAAGGCGTTTTGAAAGCTCTTAACAAAACCGAATTCCCAAAATATTATATTTAGTAATTTGTTTCTCTTTGCGTGCAGGCGCTTTGACATCCCTGTTGTAAATCGACGATATATTTTATTGCAATGTATTGTTTTGTAATTATTGTAGTGTATTCTAGGTTAGTTGAGCTGTTACGTAACGACCCTTCCGAACAAAAAAAGCTAGAAATGATACATTAATAACATGGTGGTTATGGATTAATGGTTAAATGAAACTGTCATAAATCTCATAAGATTTACCGGGTATTGAACGTTGGTCATTTTGATCAAAATGTGTCTACTAACAACGGTAAGATATGCCCCTAAATATGTAGGCCTACAGTCGGCCTTATGTATGTATGTATGTATGTATGTATGTATGTATGTATGTATTTTCCTTGTAGCAAAGCCAAGAATACTTGCATATTTGGGCCGACCTTCAACGATTGTTTTTCGATTTCACAACGGCATGGTCGAATGTAGAAAGTAAAAACTGCCGAGTTTTTGAGGAGTGACAAATAGCGCACGGTGCGAGGAGAGAGTGTCGGGGGGGGGGTGGCTGGGGTACTGTGGTAACCTAGTTGTGGAGCGCAGTGCAATGAACTCTCAGCCGTGCAGGCCGCCGAGCGCAAAGTCGGCATATATACCCGATGACCACACATCACCTTGCACCACTCTTGCTTTCAACACACACAGTTTCAATTTCATCTTGCCCTAGTTCCGACAACGAGAGGTGAATGCACTAGCCTCTAATACAGGCATCACTGACCTCGTTTTGTAACGTAACAGACCACAAACCAATGGGTGAGAGTGGTAAATACAGACCTCTTAGAGAGGCTAATCTGTTATCGAGGGCTTTAAAAAAAAACCTACAAGTGAGAGAGTGAGAAAATGTGTACTCTACTGAAGGAAGGCTGTGAGGGCAACGTCCTAGCCTCCACAGAGTCCTCGTTGACCCAGATACGTTAACACGTAGGGGATAGGAGTTACGAAAAGTGAAAACGTTGCGAGCTTGTACTAGAACCCTGAGCGAGAGTGTGGACTCAGACCGTAGCACCTGCGTCAGCAGCTACTCGGAAAACGCAAGACGTAATGAAGAAACATTGGTTTGGACCAGAGCCCAATCAGCTTCAACGACCGAGAGACATACCCCTCTTACCCTCTGCACCCTTCAATAGTCTTCATACTCGGTTATACATGCTACTGAATTAGATTTCATTGTAGTTCATAGTGTGTGAATTGAGATGAAAATTATTATCACAATTTAAACATGAGGAAATGATCCTATTTGTAACTAACCACCACCACCACCAACACCGCCATCCAAAACCATTCTTCATAGCTTTATTTTGTAGAAGTCTTACATCGTCATTGCTAGTTTCATTGTCCTCTGCAATTAAGAATGGGATTTCTAATTTAAATTTGTTTTAATTTCCTTTAATATCAGGATCACTCAGAGCAAAGAGGTTAAACTATGTAGAAATGTGCCGTATACTATCAGAAATTTTGTTAATAGTACGTTAAATTTTTATTTGTTTTAGTTAGCTTTCAACTCAATATTTACTTGTGAATTATAAGAAAATATGGTCGTAATTAAATTATTTATTTTTTGTTCTTTTAAAATATATTACAATATATATACTTTTTGTCAATGATGTAAATAGTTTTTGTTCAATAACTTTTACCACAATTTTACAATTAAAACCTTGTCAGTTTCTAACGAACTTACATGTTGAAAGCTAATTTCTAGCAATTAATACACAACGTTCATTTAACTTGAGTGGCTATACACCTAATTAATAATTGTGACATTTCTTGTTATTGATTACACTTCCATTAGTCAAGGTTAAAATATGCAACCACACTAATTTATTTGAAAATTTCAGCACAATAAGTCGGTTATCATATACCTATGTAAACTGTCCATATTTCATGATATTTCATCCTCAACTTCAGGTATTTGTTATGAGTTACGAACGTTTGGGTGACACACATTATAATCGGCATTGCAACGATAAACACAGCTAATCTTACACAATTATTGTTGCTATACTAGAATTGGTGTCATATATGGTTTTACACTTTCGTGAAAGAAATTACTGTGCGACTAAATTAAAAATAAAAAGCAAGAGGTGTAAGATATGGTATTTTTATTTTTAGTTACATAGGAATTATATTTTCAGTAATAATATTTCTCCGCGGGACTTGCCGGAAGAAACTTTTACACACGAGCGGGAATAGAATTGACTTCGTTCAACAAATCCGTGCGGATTACTTCCATGTTTTTACATGCCTTGGTTAGCGCTCGATGAAAAAACCAATGGCTGTGTACAAGATTGCATCAGGAAAATATTACATAATTTCTTTACACATTGGGAATACATTTAAAATTATAATCTTTTAAGTGAAGGCTATTTAGCATCCCTTTATGGAGTTAGAGTATATTAATTTATATAAAAAATACGTACTTTTAATGTAACTTTTACAGCTAGATTTATTGATTTTTAAATAGGTGTAATTATACGCAGCTAAATTATTTTTAAATGCAATTCTAATATGTTGTAATTATTTACTTTATAGATACATAATTTTATTGACAACAAAGATCTGTAAATAAACATATAGACGTAATTATGAGTTAAAATTAAGGTTTCTGAAATAGCATTCACTGACTTCTTTTCATGCAAAATAATCTTCTCACAATAAAATTAATGGCAAGTTGAAAATAATACAGTACGGTATCAGTTCACACATACCTGCAAGCACCCTTCCCAGAAGATTTTCGCTATCCTGAGACAGGAAAGGATCCATGTCCTGGGCACAGGTGGCATCTCCAGGTTTACAGTCTTTCACAGTCATGGTGCCTATCAATGTAGCGTCACAACGGACCAAATTCTTAGTCACAATTTTTATTTTTCCCTTTAAACACAGCAGAAAAAAACAAAGCTATTGGTCCTCCGGAGTTTGCTTCTGGAGATATAAACAAATTATCGGAACTGTTCCTGCTTGCACCCTCAACACCAGAATTCCTTAAGCCGTGATAACAAATCCAGTTCTTCCTTAAACAGCCAGAAAGAAGTCTGTTATAAAAAAGAGCACTCCAAGCGTAGTGCTAGAACCTGTAACCGTATCACCATGTTTGCAGGGTTATTCCACAGAATAATATAACTGTTTCCTCTTGACACTTATCACTTCGTCCTTACGAACTTTATATCTACGAAATCACTATTTTCTCCCTTCCAGACGCACTGTTAGACTCCACACACAGATTAATTCCTCAAAGAAAACACGGAAACTAAACTTCCTTGCTGACGATGTTGTTCTACTATTTTGTATTAGTTCGCTTGATATCCGCCAGATAGACAACAATGCGATTAGAAAAATTGTACGTAGAGCAAAGCCCTATGTGACACACGCGCCAAGATTTGGCAACAATAGTGATGTTGGCACGGATGCTGTATAAGCGAAGATGATAATCTTGTCTCGTGCGCTGGTCGCTAGGCGCGCTACTGCTGCGGTAGGCGAAAGTAACAGCTGAGCCGAGAGTATAGCCTGCCGCCTTGGTGCTTGCTAAGGGACTGAGCTGCCATGCACTCTCGAAAACAAGCTGTGAGGCTGACCCACTAACTCACTTCCCGACCCTCTCAAGGGGTCAACAACCACGTCGCTCGCTGGCTGATACACCACAACTTTTACTTGCTCGCAACTATGACGATGACCATTGTTGTAAGAATGTGTGTAAACCAGTCCAGGACGAGTAAAAGTGAAGCCCTCGTCAGACGGGTGAAACCGGAGAGCTCGTGGATGGAGGGGGATGAAATACCAGGAGTGAAGACTTGTAGATCAAGGCCAGCCTTTCTTTTCTGCTTCTCTGTTGTCTTTTCTTCTTTCTTTTTTCTTTCCCACTTTCCTTCTTTCTTTCTTTATTCATTTCCTTTTTGTTTGTTACTTTAATTCTTATTTTCTTTCTTATTTCTATCTTTTTCTTATTTTTCTTATTTTCTTCTTTTGTTCATTCATTATTTATTTATTTATTTTCTTTTTTCCTTCTTTCTTTCTTCTTTCGTTACTCATTTATTTTTTGTTCTTTTTTCTTTCTTCCTTTCCTTCCGCCTTTTCTTTCCTTCTTCCTTTCTTTCTATTCTACAGTTCTTCCTTCCACTATTCTCCCCTTATCTCTCCCTATATTTTTTTCTATTTCCTTTTTCACTCATTGGCTGGGTCACTGGCTAGGAAGAAACTACTTAGGGGCTATTCCATATGAAATCGATCAGTAAAAAACCTCGCATTTTTTTAATACAATAATTTTTTCCCTATTTATGCAAGGTGCTGAGGACAGTGCATTTTAAAAAATATACTACCGAAAGTCAATCGGTTTTCGTACTATTGAGCGACAAATTTAGCGTATTTTATAAAAACAAGCCTCTTTCAGCGTTCAGAACTCTGGAACCATTTACTGCAGAACATTGAAAGGGAGCTCATTTTGAAGCTGACATTTGGTAGGTTATGATAAGAAGTAATCCTTATTTTTATTGTGTACAGAGAGACAGATAATCTGATTTTACTTACTTCTAGGCTGTTTGATCATTTGTAAAAATGTAAAAAATATTGAGAAAAAACCTTGCATTATTAAGAGGGACATCGGCATTATTTGCTTAGTGGTATGGCAATAAGTTTCGAGGGTATTAAATCAATTATTTTCACACGCCTGGACTTGAACCGCGCAGTACCGCAGGCACTGGCCGAGAGCTGAAGATAAGCGAGCTTTGGGCGTCATTTTACTCCTGTGTTTATGAAAACTTGCGATAAAGCTAGCCCAGCTATGCGCTACTAGACGAAACATAACGTGTTTGTCTCCTGGCCTTGCTTATCTGGGCTAGCTCCCGTCTCACAGTCAGCTGGCTAGTTCACGCGCCGTACTATTTATTTTCTTTATTTGATATTTTCAATACTTTATTATCAACATACCATCAGTGAAAAATATGTGTTTATTTGTACTTTCAATGCGGAATCTAACTATATATTTTTAAAATATTTTTTCCTAAGCAAAGGCGTCTTAATGAGGAAAAATAAAAATTTCTCCATTTCCATAAAAAGTAAGAAAAACTGTTTATATGTTAATATAAACTTTAATTTCTCAGCATCAAAATAAACCATGATTTTGATCATTGGGTGAAAGGGTTTCGGAGCCACAACAGTTTAAAGTTGCAAATTTTATGAAAATACGATAAATTAAAATATTTTAAATTTAAACACTATGAAGTTCTGATGCCTCAAACTTTGCACAAAGTATTGTATCACAGTTTTCAACGGACAGAAAAAGTTTCATTGTATTTAAAAATTGCAAGGTCAATTTTCTCTGTATTTTGGTCGATTTGAGATGGAATAGCCCTTCCGCCTTTTCTTTCCTTCTTCCTTTCTTTCTATTCTATCGTTCTTCCTTTCACAATTCTCCCCTTTTCTATCCCTATATTTTTTCTATTTCTTTTTTCATTCATTGCCTGAGTCACTGGCTAGGAAGAAACTACTTACGTAGCTACTGAAGGATGCACTGGAAGAAATGGTACACGAGAGAAAAGTTGGGGCAGAGACTCGAGGAGGCAATAGATTCTAGCCGCTTCACAGGTCGCTCTCGATGCTGTATTCCAGGTCGCCAGAGACCGAGTTCAGCCCTGTCAGCCCACATAGGATGAGGGAAGGCACGAGGGCAAGAATTTGGGTGGCGGGTGGTTTTGGCTTAAGATGGGCTAGAGGTGGGATCTGAACAAGAGTGCTTGTCGCTTCTTAAGGGGAGAGGACGGTATTTTTTTAACTTTTTTTCCTATTTGGTGTAAAATATTAATTTTTTGTATGTAGAGAGCTCATATCTGTAGCAACTCAACCAAAAATAAATATTTTGAAAAAAAAAATAATTGGGTGCTCAGATTTGAAAAAAAAATACCCAATGCAGGATTTTACTAAAACCGATATATCTAAACCATTTTTAAAGGTAGATTCATTCCCTTTTTGCAATGTACTTGCAAAAGCATGCTCTACAAACTATCTGTAACAGAATTTTGATATTAGTCCCTACGTTTGTAAAATAAACAATTAAAATTTAATAACACTTTTCTGAATTACTTTCTTGCAAACAAACGGACGTAGTTTTAAAATGAAATCAATTAACAAAATTCTGTTACACAGAAAAGTTACCTAATAGTCTAAAGAATATGTGTTCTAAATTTCATGCATGTATCTTTAATAGTTCAGAAATTATATCTATTTTTGTCTGGCAATGTAGCAAAATAATGAAGTTACCGTAAACCGATAAAAGGGGGGAGAGTGATTTAAAAATCCATAGCGCAGGAAGTTTAAAAATGGCGTCTCAACATCCGATAAGGGCAAAAATACCCGCGAAATGTTATGCAATGCATTCCACACATATCAAAGAGTATTTTAAAGAAAAAAAAATGTTTTCGAAAATTCAATTTACCGGAAACAACAATAAAAGGGGTGGAGTGATTTAAAAATCCATAACCCAGGAAGTTCAAAAATAGAGTCTCAACATCTGTTAAGGGCTCAAATACTCACAAAATATTATGCTATGCATTCCACACATATCACAGAGCATTTTAAAGATTTTTTTTTAATTTACTCATTTTTCACCAAAAAATACCATCCTCTCCCCTTAAGCTATACCCGATGCTGTATTCCATTGCCTCCAGTAACCAAGTTCAGCTCCGTCAGTCCGAATTGGAAAGGTTTATGGATGGGTTAATTTTGGCTTAAGACGAGTCGGGAGCCTTGTGCATGCAATGAATCCATGTCGTTACTCATGCTGCAGTCCTTATTTCTCTCTCGCTTCCTTCCGTTGCGGACCTCGCAGTAAACACCTACGATGGAGACTAGAAATGCGAGTTTCAACACATTTTCAGCTTTCCCCTTTCAACATTTTCTAATTTTCCTTTAAATAGAAAGGATTGAGACCAGTGGTCAAGAGGCTTGGAGCTCACATAGACACTTCCTCTCACTTGAACCTACTCTATGAGTTAAATGCATATCTGTTACTTACTTACTTACTTACTGGCTTTTAAGGAATCCGGAGGTTCATTGCCGTCCTCACATAAGTCCGCCATTGGTCCCTATCCTGAGCAAGATTTATCCATTCTTTATCATCATATCCCACCTCCCTCAAATCCATTTTAATATTATCTTCCCACTTACGTCTCAGCCTCCCTAAAGGTCTTTTTCCCTCCGGTCTCTCAACTAACACTTTTTCTGGATTCGCCCCAACGAGTTAGATACTATAGAGAGGACAAAGATCTCAGAAAGTTGAAGACAATTGAACATTGGTCCGCCATGTTTCGGTTAGTCAAAACAAAGGGGCGTGGCTCGGATGTTGTAGGAAATTACTGTGATGAAGTTAGTATTATTGTGAATTGAGTTATATATTAAGACTATGTTAATAAGTAAAAAGTAAAATACACATAAAACTTTACGTTTTATAACAGCTGTAGGCCTATGTTTTATTAGTTTCACTAAATATAGCCCAGATATTAAATGACAAGCTATACTCGATGCAACCAAAGCAAAGCACCTAAAGACGGATGAATTTAATCGGCAGAAGAAAAATAAATTTTTTGACTTCGTCACAAATTTAATTACCTTACAGCTAATCTAACCTAATATGAAATTATGTAATTCAGTGCTCACCAGGTGATTTCAAGAGAGACGACGTATGTAACTAATAGGAGTAAAATATAGGAAAGGTTAGTGGCGAAAATTAAAAAAAAATATCCAGTACGGTAATTAAGTTATTGAGAAAAATTCATTTGAAGTTGGAATTAACACAGAGAACTTTTTGAAAACTGCAATTATTAAAACTTCAAATAATCTCTTAGCATGCAACATAATAATTAAAGAATGACACTAATAGAAAGTTACTCATGATCATAACTCACCACATTTATTGAAACGATAAGATACTTAACGATTAACATTGTTATCAGAAACAACAGGAGCCACAGCTAGGTACACTTCTTTTCGCGTGATGGAGACATCGTGTAGTCTAATATAGTTTGAAACAAATATTGTCGCGTGATGGAGACATCATGTAGTCTAATATAATTTGAAACAAATATTGTCGCGTGATGGAGACATCGTGTAGTCTAATATAATTTGAAACAAACATTGATCTCACAAGTGTCTCGCAACTAGGCAGAGGCTTTTGCAGAATAAAACTGTTCTTACATTATTTTGAACAATAATGACAAATTGTGTGTGATGCAAGTGCATACTTTCCTCTTTGTTAACAAAAAGAGCCCTACGCATTAATAAAAGAAAATTGGAGTAGGCCCTATAAACACAATAAATACTAAACTCTTGATGGTACAAACTTATTAATACAGATATTTCGCTTATGCTCAGTCCGTCTTATCTTATAATTCTCTGCGGCAATGGTACCTGTATTGAGAGGGTTTAATTATCCAGCAACGAATATTATGATTTACGGTACATTTCATTTAAATCCGACGGAATGGGACATTTTCGGAAATTTTAAAGTCTTAATTATTACTTTTTCATTTATAAATCAGCTTTTTACAAAACCTATAGCGAAATGTTAAAATTAAATATTGATGTATCTGAAAAATATAATACATGTACCAACTCGTTGCAGTGTACCTTTGATAAGCACTCCTTGCGGAGGCTGGCGGTACTATAGACCGCCATGTTTTTTAGGGAACGATCCATAGTACTGTTGGCCTCCGCAGGGAGCGCTTATCAGAGGTCTTTAGCCTCTCTATAGTATCTAACTCGTTGATTCGCCCATACGTGCTACGTGCCCTGTCCATCTCAAACGTCTGGATTTAATGTTCCTAATTATGTCAGGTGAAGAATACAATGCGTGCAGCTCCGTGTTGTGTAACTTTCTCCATTCTCCTGTAACTTCATCCCTCTTAGCCTAAATATTTTCCTAACCACCTTATTCTCAAACACCCTTAACCTATGTTCCTCTCTCAAAGTGAGAGTCCAAGTTTCACAACCATAAAGAACAACCGGTAATATAACTGTTTTATAAATTCTAACTTTCAGATTTTTCGACAGCAGACTGGATGATAAAAGCTTCTCAACCGAATAATAACAGGCATTTCCCACATTTATTCTGTGTTTAATTTCCTCCCTAGTATCATTTATACTTGTTACTGTTGCTCCAAGATATTTGAACTTCTCCACCTCTTCAAAAGATAAATTTCCAATTTTTATATTTCCATTTCTTACAATATTCCCATCACGAGTCATAATCGTATACTTTGTCTTTTCGGGATTTACTTCTAAACCTATCTCTTTACTTGCTTCCAGTAAAATTCCTGTATGGACTTAAAAAAATTACAGTATATCTGATAATGATGATATTCGACGCCGTTGACATTTGCATTTCGTAAGGATGAAATTCTGAATCGTCCAGATCAGGCCTCAATATGGACGTTGCTTTCACAGAAGATGTTCGCCAGATAGTTGCAAGCCACGAGATTCTTGGCAGAATGTGAGGCAAGGGACCCAAATATTGCTGTACTTGCTTTCACCTAATTACTACACATTGTGATTACATGATTCGCTTTTACTAGTGTAAACAATCGCCACTTTTACTCGCTGATCGCAGTGTGGGTACAAACTTTACTTTCGTAATTGTTCAGCCTTGAGAATTAGCTGTACACACGTTTTTACGCTTACCATCAGCGTTTTTATTCATAATTAACACCTGACGTGTTTTACCCAATATGGAGAAAAGTGTGACAGATACAGAGAGAGAGGGGTAATAATAATTATGAAGAAAGAAATAATAAGAAATACAGAAACAGAAAAGAGAAACGAAAAAAGAAATGAAATTAAGTGAGAAAAGCTGAAAAACAGAGAAAACAAAATCCATCTCTGAACAATAAAATTATATTAAACACATATTATAATATGACATCAAAAAATTTTTCCTTGCATTTATAACCATGTCCTGAATGTACCTATGTCCTGATTGTACCTAAAATATTACCATGACTATTACACTTTTACTACGTCATACTACTTTTGACCAATAAAACGGTACGAAAGGACGTCTTTCAACCAATCATGGCTGCTTATCGCACAATTTTATCGCGTCCCTAGCATTTGTTTAATTTTATCGCGTCCCTAGCATTTGTTTAATTTTATCGCGTCCCTAGCATTTGTTTATTTTTATCACTACCCTAGCATTTGTTTCTTTGTTTGCTAACATTTCAAACTGCATTGGTCTGGACGTCAAAAAAACAGAAAATTACAAACCACTCCAGTCGATACACAGCACTTTCAAATATGAATCGCATTGGCATTCAAGAACAAGAATTAATAAAGATCACTGGTCATAGCTATGCATCTTCCCTGGAATCCTATTTACAAATAAATGAAGAGCACCATTCGGAAATCCTGAATAAGTTGAGGGATACACCATGTACATCAACGAGTTCCACTTCTTTTACGCACACGTTCAATATAATATCAACTGAATCACCAACCACTAAATCATTCAAATTTGAAAATTGTACTTTCAATAACTGTTCCTTTTAAAATTATTCATGTTTACTTTTATTTCAACATCGTTAATTAAAACTTTTCTTGTTTATTTCATCATCCCTAATTAAAACTTTTCTAACACTTGTTTACATTATTTAAGTTGTTATAGCTTCTGCTATATAATATTATGAATAGTCTCGTATCAGAGATTGTTTAATACTAAGATTTATTGAAAATCATCTGTCAAATGACGTTGATTACTGGGATCGGGATAACTGAAGCGGAATGCAACTGTTTTAATAAAAATGAAACTGAATCAACAAAGCCTTCTTGACCAGTAACCGTCCACAGAGCTCAATGAAGATTACATAGTTGGCACAACTGCCATCTACTAGCGTGATATTTGTAATGTTGAGAGGATACAAATTTGAAGACAGTTTTGTATTTTCGTAAGTCAATTAATATTTTATTGTATTGGAGTACTTTGTTATTTCTAATCTTTATATACTTTCTTCTAATCGTGTAATAGTCAATTAAATCCCACTCGAGTTTTGATTTTCTCCAGATAAATCAAACCCTCTAGTGAGATTACTGTTGATAAACATGCATTCAAATCGCAATTACATAAAGATAAATTTTTCAATCTTTGTTTTCTCGAAACATGACTTTTGCCTATGGGCCCTTTTTTCGGCTATCGCCTCAATTATTCACTTTTTATATTCAAAATCTCAAGTGGGTTGACAAGACGTCAAAGACGCCACCTTTTTCTGTGTGACTTAAATTGTGGTTTTCTGTTAACGAACAGTGACGTTTATTATACTTGTACATCTGACTTTTCAGGAAAGCTGACTTGAATAATTTTAAGGGAAAAATTGTTCCGGGGCCGGGTATCGAACCCGGCTGAATCGAGTAGCTCAATCGGCTTTACAGGAAGCTATTCCTGAAAAGTCAGATTTGTAACATGAAGTGTGTAAATAAAACGGGATAGCGACCTACAGGTTTGGATCAATGTTAATTACTTTATGCAGGCAGTAGGTCAGAAGTTGTGAACAGAGTTTGCCGCCCTAATCCATCAAGCAAACCCCATCACAGCTTCACGTGGTCAACAGGCTTCGTGCAGCAACAACCACAGAATCGATATCATTGTTATAAATAGCAAGTCTGTGGTCACGGCCATCCAGAGCGTGTCGTATGGCATGTGACAGCAGTTTTCAATCACACATGACGTTTCAATGTTAACGAATTCGCTAAATAAATGGTTAAGATAACTTTACTAAAACTTGTAGATATTTCTGGTCTCACTATTCTTATGTACTATTTAATTTAAAAATATCGCTCTAATACAAAATATATAACCGATAATTATCGCAGAGCCTTGTGATTTGATCTTCTTGAACAAAATATAAAATTAGAAGACCTCCAACTCAATATATACATTCGAGAGACTACTGAAATTTATAAGGGAATGTCAGAACCAGTAGCAGCAAAAATTGGAACTACATTAGTAGTAGTAGTAGTATTTAAGACTGTCACGCCTTCTTTGCCCCCCTACCAGGGGATTACAACTTATAACATGAAGAATAAAATTACAATTACTTACTTACTTACTTACTGGCTTTTAAGGAACCCGAAGGTTCATTGCCGTCCTCACATAAGCCCGCCATTGGTCCCTTCCTGAGCAAGATTAACCCATTCTCTATCATCATATCCCACCTCCCTCAAATCCATTTTAATATCTTCCCATCTACGTCTCGGCCGCCCTAAAGGTATTTTTCCCTCCGGCTTCCAAACTAACACTATATGCATTTCTGGATTCGCCCATACGTGCTACATGTCCTGCCCATCTCAAACGTATGGATTTAATGTTCCTAATTATGTCAGGTGAGGAATACAATGCGTGCAATTCTGTGTTGTGTAACTTTCTCCATTTTCCTGTAACTTCATCCCTCTTAGCCCCTAATATTTTTCTAACCACCTTATTCTCAAACACCCTTAACCTACGTTCCTCTCTCAAAGTGAGAGTCCAAGTTTCTCAACCATAAAGAACAACCGGTAATATAACTGTTTTATAAATTCTAACTTTCAGATTTTTTGACAGCAGACTGGATGATAAAAGCTTCTCAACCGAATAATAACAGGCATTTCCCATATTTATTCCGTGTTTAATTTCCTCCCGAGTATCATTTATATTTGTTACTGTTGCTCCCAGGTATTTGAATTTTTTCCACCTCTTCAAAGGATAAATTTCTAATTTTTATATTTCCATTTCGTACAATATTCTCGTCACGAGACATAATCATATACTTTGTCTTTTCGGGATTTACTTCCAAACCAATCGCTTTACTTGCTTCAAGTAAAATTTCCGTGTTTTCCCTAATCGTTTGGGGATTTTCTCCTAACATATTCACGTCATCCGCATAGACAAGAAGGTGATGTAACCCGTTCAATTCGAAACCCTCTCTATGATTCTGAACTTTCTCAATGGCATATTAATGCTACATTAAGTTTAATGAGATTTTTAGATCGCTAAATAATAATAATAGCCTATTTGTAATATTATTTGAAGGAATATATAACATACTTACAATTAATTATTGTTGAAAGGGAAGAATGAACCACACCAGTTTCAATGTATAAGCGTACTCACCTGAAAAGAAAAGAATGAATGTAATGTAAAGTTTTGACATATACTTTCCAATTTATTAGGATATAAAATTTATACTTTTTATAACATTAATCAATTCCCCTGCCATGTTGTGGATGCGATTACTACAGTATATTATCTATAGTTAAATTGAACTATCACAAATGAAAGCATTTAATATGCACCCAAATACCGGTATGATAAGCTTTCCTTTTCTTGATTGCAAACAAAAACAGTCTTACTAATAAAGTGCAGCTATAGCTTTTATAGAGACATATGCCGAGTTGAGAAGAAAACGTTACTAATAAACCTTGCATAAGCTATGGATGTATAAACAGGCTGTAACTATACAATGGAAATTGCTTTGCAGTAGTTTAACGGGTTAGGTACAGCTCAAAGGAGTAAAATTTTGGAAATATTCAACTTTTTTTTTCCTCCATTACCTACTCTAGCTTGTACAATAATGAAAATTAGCATGTGTAAAACACTGTCCTTCTGCTATATGATAAACATATTTTTACGATTTAAAAAAATTATTTATATATATATATATATATATATATATATATATATATTTTTTTTTTCAAAATTCAAAGTTCACTGTGCAGTGATGAAGCTTTTCCCTCATAACTCAAAAAGTATCCAACGTTCTGTGATGAAATTTTTTGTGTGTATTAATGCATGTCATATCTACAATATGATGCAAAATCACTTCTCTGCCTTTGATAGATTGTCTGATAAAAAATAAATTCATTTTAAAAACGGTCAAATATCTAACACAAAATTAAAAAAAAAATATATATATATATTGTTGAAGAGCATGATATTGTAAACATGATTTTCAGCAGTACAATAAAAGAGAGAGAACATGAAAAAGTTAACAAGTTTATGAGTTACGAGGGAAACGCTTCATCGCTGCACAGTGAAGTTTGAATTTAAAAAAAAATATGTAATAGTACATTATGCAACGAGCCTATAATGATAGAAATTAAGACGCGAGTATGTTTGTTTATGGAACGAGCGCAAGCGAGTTTCATAATTTTCATACGAGCGTCTTAATTACCAGTATAGGCAAGTTTCATACGACTTTTTATGCTCTACCATATTTCTAACTTGAAATTATTCATAAGTATTCATATTATTGTTACGTGAGTGAGTGCAATAGCCTACCTCATGAATTGTGAGATGTGCGCAGACGCGAAAGTATTGATTTTTTCCGGGAAACGAATGTCGACGACCTTGATATAATCTAGAGAGTAAGATGAACATTAGTCTTGATATAACCTTGAAATTGAATCCAACATTGAAAAACGAGATGACAAATTGAATTTATTTGAATATTATTTAGAATTAACGCTAATTATTATAGTAACAGAACATAACCTTCTGCGACAGTATTGGATTTCCAGCCTCCGTGACGTTTCCCTCGTCTTTCGATTGTATATCCGAGAATAATCGAAAACCTGAACTTTAATGAATAGGTGTACTTTAATGACATGCATTAAAGGACTGCTACCAGGTGTGTAATTACTACATTTCGGCATGGTCGAGCATAAATGTTTTTTTTTTTTCAATCGCAATTTTTTTTTTTTTCATATAGCAAAAAGATAGTGTTTTGCACAAACCAATTTACATTATTGTAGAAGGTACAGTAGGAGGGAAAAAAATGTTGAATATTTCCAAAAAATTTATTGCTGTAAGCTGTACTTAACCCCTTAATACCTACACGAAATCCTTTGTTTAAGCGTTGTAGGCCTATATAGGGGAAAAATGACCGAACTATTACCTTCTTTTTTGTCTGAAGAACCTGGTATGCCGATTTTCTAAGTGATGATAGATGATGCAATTATCTGATTTATTTGTATTTAATGGTCCTCTTTTCCTCCTAAAACCCTAACTAACCCCTGGTTTGAAACCGCTGGTTTAGATTATATGAATGTGCCGCGGGATTTTAAATTACACCTAGTGTGCCAAAGGTTCAAAAACGCTGTTCTAAGATGAAAGAGCCACTGGCAGGGGTACCCTTTAGAAATAAACATGCCATCATATCAGCTCTAGATCAATCAATTAGAAGCTTAGAGCAAACTGACGCTGTGGATGGCATCTGTCGTCTTCCAGAGGTTTGAGTAGCTATAGCGACGGATACTAGAGGAGATTACTTTTAGGCATGAGACGTGTAAGTATGTTAGTTGTGAGTAAGTAAGTTTATATTTTAATTAAAGTTTAGCCACTAATTATTAATGATCCATGTATAACACAGAATGTATTTTCCTGTTTGTGATTATGTATTCAGTCTCTTTTTTTATTATAGTAGAACCTCTATTATCCGTGGTAATCAAGGGGGTAGACTGGACGGTTAATCGAAAAAATCGGATAATCCGTACTATAAAATATTTTCATAAATTAAGTGGATAACACAGTTTCATAATATTTCCTCCGTTGTGTTGTTTTAACATGCTAGATAGTGAATCAGAAGTTCACTCTAAGTACGGTTGTCAACAATGGGTTTATAAGGGTCAAGTAAATTCCTTGCGTTGATTCTTTGCGGAAAGATAAAAATACAGTAGAACCTCTATTATCCGTGGTAATAAAGCGGATGGACTGGACGGTTAATCGAAAAAGTCGGTTAATCCGTACCATAAAATATTTTTATAAATTAAGTCATATTACAGTTTTGTAATGTCCTCCGCAATGTTACGTTTAACATGCTAGATAGTGGACCAGAAGTTCACTAATTTTAAGTCTGGTTGTCAATGATGGGTTTATAAGGGCCAAGGAAATTCCTTGTGGTTTTTGTTCGCGGAAAGATAGGAATAGCAGACGTCTCATGTTGTAGATTTACATACTTTATACACTTTATCCTTGTTTTTCCTTAAATTGCACACAGTTTTAACGCCAATCTCGCATTCTGATGCGTAATGACCTGCGGTTTCTCTTTTCCCAAAACTCTCAATTATTTGCAGTTTTATTTCGATACTTAGAAAAACACTTTTGACACCCAATGGAAGATATTTTGCGTTGAAAATATAAAGTACGAACACTCGAACAGTAGGACAAGAACTCAATGCTGCACAGGTTTGCTATAAATTGTGCGGAAGTTGGTAGTGATTATTTTACAAGTTGGGAAAAGCACCTTAAAGGAACTGTTCTTATTACCGGCAGTAGTACTATGTAAGGGTAAAGGCTTGTAATAATACACTGTAGAAAAAAATAAGTTATAATGTAAGATATAGTACTACTTTTTTACCGCAGCTAAGAAAAGGGCGAGAGAAACATAGTCGGATAATCCGCCGATCGGTTAATAGGGTGACGGATAATCGAGGTTCTACTGTAGTAGGATTCCTGTTCTATATTTACAGACTTCATACACTTTAGCCTTGTTTTTAATTAAATCGCGTTTATTTGTAACGCCAATCTCGTATTCTAATGCGAAATGTGTAGCAGTTTCTCTTTTCCTAAACTTATCAATTATTTGTATTTTTATTTCGATACTTAGAAAAACATTTCTGACACCCGTGAAAGATATTTTGCATAGAAATTATGAAGTACGGCCACTCGAACAGTAGAACAAGGACTGAATGCTGCACGGGTTTGCTCTAAATTTTGCGGAAGTTCTTGGGACCATTTCTTTGAAAGCAGATAGTGACTATTTTACAATTTGGGAAAAACATCTTCAAGTAGGCCTACCGGTAACTGTCCCTATTGCTGGCAGTAGTAATATAAGGATAAAGTAGAACCTAAATGTCTCACATCTGCTGGTCTAAAGCATAGCATAAATTTTGGCCCTCGGTTGTACAATGCTTTAACTAAATTACACCCAGAACTTCTAACATGTAACCCACTAACATATAACAAGAAAATTAGAAACGTGTTAATATCTTCAATTTGATTAAATAAATTTATAGCATATGTGTATGAATTAATCAACCTATATTTTATATGGATAAAAGTTTAAATTGGAACATTCAAGTTGCAGAAACCTGCAAAAAGGTATTTTCATTAATCCACTCGTTTAGACGATTGAAGAATTTTCTACCCCTTTCCATGAAAAAAATGTTAGTGCAAACACTCGTGATGCCCCACTTCGATTACTGTGATATTCTGCTTACTGACCTAAGCGTTACTTCGGCGCAGAGACTACAACGTGTTCATAATATGTGCGTCCGTTTCGTCTGCAATATTCGCCGGGCTGATCACGTAACACCATCCCTCGAAATGTTGTCCTGGTTCCGTCTAGAAGATCGTAGGAAAATCCACTGTCTTTCCCTTCTCTTTCACATATTACATTTCTCCACTCCTGTCTATCTTGCGTCTCGTTTTCAAAATTTATCCACCCATCATAACCTAGACACACGATCACAACACTCCTCAATATTATCCATTCCCTCCCACCGAACATCCTCATATTCATCTTCTTTCACTGTGGCTGTTCCTCGACTTTGGAATTCCCTACCGAGTAATGTCAGGGACTGTCAGACATCAAATCAATTTAAGAATAGGTTAACGAGATATTTTTCTAACAATTATTGTCAACAATAATAGCTGTTTCAGGTTTCTCAGTGTTTAATGGTTATATATATCACAGATAAATATATAAATTATCTCATTATTATTATTATTATTATTATTATTATAATTACCATTATTATTATTATTATTATTATTATTATTATTATTATTATTATTATTATTATTGTTATTATTATTATTATCATTATTATTATAACTATTTCTTACCAATGTTTATTATTGTCACACTAACATTAGTTATCCAATTTTCATCATTTACTTTCATGTTGTTTTACGGTCTAGATATTAATGTAATAACTATGTAAGCAAATGTATTCAATTAGAATTAGAGTCTGGCTGGGCGGAAGAGAAGGCCTACTGGCCTTAGCTCTGCCAGATTAAATAAATAAATTATTATTATTATTATTATTATTATTATTATTATATTATATTTGTATTCTATAATTTTGAAACATATATTAGTCCTACTTTTCACGTGCGATATTATTCTTCTCTAGTGTTAATATTATATTATATAATTCCATTGCCGCTGTAATTATATTTTAGTTCCTATTTTATTTTACTTATTTATTTTTATTATTATTATAATTTTTTTTTATTTTAATATTATATCTGAACTGCGACCGAGCACGAGCGCTGCTCATTCGGTCTCAAATTTTGTTAATATTACTGTATCTTCTTTTTATATTGCTTGTATTTTTTATTTACATTTCTCTTGTTTGTTTTGTAATTATATTCTTTATTCTGTATTCTGTATATTTAACGACGCTCGCAACTGCAGAGGTTATATCGGCGTCGCCGGATGTGCCGGAATTTTGTCCCGCAGGAGTTCTTTTACATGCCAGTAAATCTACTGACATGAGCCTGCCGCATTCAAGCACACTTAAATGCCATCGACCTGGCCCGGGATCGAACCCGCAACCTTGGGCATAGAAGGCCAACGCTATACCACCTCGCCAACCACGTGACTGTAGAAAGGAATAGGTACTAATATAAGGCATAGCACCACATAGGCTACTGTACTTTTTTCCGCAGCAAAGAAAGAAAGAAAAGAGTCAGAGAAAGACAATCGGTTAATCCACTGATCATTTAATAGGGTGACGGATAATCGGGGTTCTACTGTATATATATTTTTTTATTATCATTATTTTAAAGCTAATATTGTTTGTGTATATGTATATTTTTACTTTATTATGTTTATTATTATTTTTAAGTTAATATTTGTATACCGGTGTATATTTTTCTGTATGTGATTTGATCCTTTTTGAGTGGAAGAGAAGGCCTGATGGCCTTAACTCTGCCAGGGAAAATAAAAACTATTATTATTATTATTATTATTATTATTATTATTATTAATACAGTGTACAGCGCAATGTAATACAATAACCGTTGCTCTTTGAAGTCAAATAACGCTGTGTATGTGTATATTTAATCATTTTACGAAGGATAACTATATTATGTGGGTGAACAAATAGTCGCACGTGCCATTCGTATACAATGCCATGAGTATTCTCAACACACTCTCTTCTTTCTGCCACAAAAACCTTAGTACTTTCCAAGCTCATCGCAGCTTTCACTGAATTCTTCTCCGTCTTTCCACTTTCACCCTCGCACGAGCCACCATATCGCGTGATCGCTAATAAAGTGATAAATATTATGTCTGTACTTGCAGCTTTAAGCGAAAATAATTTTACAATAATAACCATGTTAAAATAGCTGACAGTTCCACGCTCAGGGCGAAATCAGTTTCGCTTTAAATATGTGGGAGAGCGATCGAAGCTATGTACCAAAAAACTGTACTAGTCATTGGTTTTTAAACTCATTTTAACAATAACGTAAACTTTAAATAGGCTACTTTCATGTAAATTGAATTAACTTGGGAAATCATTTCCAATTCTAGTCTTAACCCAGATATGCCTGAAATATATATATATATTTTTTTTTTTGCAATTTTTGTGTATTATACAAATCACATTTAATGCAGTATATAATTGAAGTACATCTATGGTGTCGAAACATTCTAGTTGTAACTGGTTGAGCTAGAAACAGGTGTCTTTTTAAAAGGACAGTAGGCATATAAGCATACATTTTGAGGAAGAATTGTAAACTATGCTTACATGAAAGGAAACAATGTAATTGTTATAATTTATTATTATTATTATTATTATTATTATTATTATTAACAAATTATTACGTTCGCTAATATGTTTTCGCGGGATATCAGGTCTCCTTGATTGTACGATCCCAGTAGTGGCTTGATTTGTTAATGACCTTGGTGTGGTCAAACAGTATTTTATGCTCCTTTTCTATGCTGTGTTGCGCCACTGCAGATTTTTCCGGGTAATAGAGCCTCAGGTTCCTCTTATGCTCTTTGATTCTGTCTTCTATAGGCCCTATGTATACTTCGCCGCACTCAGATGGAATCTTGTAAATCCCTGGTGTCCTTATGCCCTGGTGTCGTACAATCAAGGAGGCCATAGAGATCAAGCTGGAGAGAAACAACTTTAACAGAGACAGTGGACTCCAGCTCAGTCAGGCATGGACACCGGCCTTGGACCAACTTAGGCCCTCTTACAATCAAGGTCATGAAGATCACGGACCGAGGACGGCAACCGATTCCAACCGGCGGAACAGGGCTCGCCGCCCGCCTAACTTCACACAGGAATCCCGGGAGAGGCGGAGCTTACGAGGAATGACAATTCCCGGCCCCGGATTGGCCGATCCGCCAACCAATCCCGTTTCATCTGAGACAGCCTAACATCTATATTACCTTTCGACTTTCCGTTCGGACATTACTTCCCTGAAGATGGCTGCAGAGATAGCAGTCGAAAGCTTGGAGCATTCCAAAATCTTAACTCGGCTGATATCCCGCGAAAACATATTAGCGAACCAACGCCGAGAAAGCCTCAAATCATACTAATTATTACGTTGTTATTTTATTACAGTTTATTATTATTACTAATATTATTCTGAAGAGCGATGCATTGTGCCTATATTCATTTTAACTCTAGAACGCTATCGTCATTGAGTAGTATCGTACTGCTATTTATACGTAAAAATACGTAATAGGCAATATATATATGAATGCTTTCAGAAAACCACAATTCAAGTCACACAGACATTATGTACACTCAAAGTTGGCTTTCAGGTGTCTTGTCAGCCCACTTGAGGTATGTGGATATAAAGGGAATAGTTGAGATGGTGTCGGTTGTAGTTCCTGGGTAACTCAGTCGGCAGAGAGTTGATGTGCTAAGCCAAAGATCCCGGGATCGATATCCGGCCCCGGAATAATTTTTCCCTTGAAAGTATTCAGATCTTGCTGTGTTCGCAGAAACATTGCTATGACTTTGCGGCTGATCTTCACATGCAACAAATTCGTCAAACCATTCCTAAACCCTCCCTCTCCTCTTCAAGAAGGCTATGCTGAAATATTTCTGCTCCTGCTGCAAGCTGTGAACCAGATAGATTAGTAGGTGTTATATCACGTTTGTTCCCTGAATCCTTGCCTATTACGTCTTCAGTGGCATTTGTAGGCTGCATTGTAGCGATATGTCTGTATTTGAGATGAAATTTCGCTCGTAGCATAATTTTCAAAATCCACTAAAATTTGAAAAAGCGAAGCAATTTCAAAATATATGGGAATATGCCTATTGTCCTTCTAAAAGGACACACAAGTTTTCGTCATTGTAATGTTGCAATGAATAGATATTTCGAACGCATTGTAGTTTCACGTTATATTTATATATACTAGGAGTCATTTGATCTACAATAATTTTTCAAATAATTTCGTACTGTAACAATATTTAACATTCATATCTGATTTGCGTCTCGGATGCCATAGCTGAAATAAACGAACAAATCTCACGTCCACATCTCAAACTCAACGGTGACCAGAACTCTCATTACCAGACTTACCACACCTAGCAAGCCTCTAAATAAGACCAGTAATAGTGACACCTGTGAAAAAGCAAATGCGTTAACTGTAGACAGGTTAATTTGAAACATTGACCACTGTCCTTTTAATAGGACAGTAGGCATATCTGGGTTAATAAGTAAAGAATTATTGTAATACAAATAACCTACTGTCTTTTCATATCTCATTTTCTTTTAACTTCCATTGGCTGGGGATATCAAACAACCAGCCACTGACAACTGCTCTATATTAAAGATCTTGGTAACAGTACATTCTGCGTCAAGAGAGTAGTATCTTTCTCTCTTCAAAATAGATTTTTGCATTAGAAGTTTAAAAATATTACATACAAATTTTTGTAAAAAAAATTCATAGATATTACGTTGATATATTTGTTTTAATCTTATTGGGTTATTTTACGACGCTGTATCAACATCTAGGTTATTTAGCGTCTGAATGATATGAAGGTGATAATGCCAGTGAAATGAGTCCGGGGTCCAGCACCGAAAGTTACCCAGCATTTGCTCGTATTGGGTTGAGGGAAAACCCCGGAAAAAACCTCAACCAAGTAACTTGCCCAGACCGGGATTCGAACACGGGCTACCTGGTTTCGCAGCCAGACGCGCTGACCGTTAATCCACAGGTGTGGACACGTTATTACCACTGCATTTAGATGAAAGGGAACTTCAAAATTGTGGGTAAATTCATTATATTTCCTGGCATTCTCTGCATGGAATGAGGTTTATGCCAATTTTCATAAATAAGTACAGCTACATTATTGTTTTGACAGGTTAAAATCGATAAATGTATGTATTTGATTTATTATTTACAATAGCTCTGTTTGTTATGGCAGCCTTTACTATAATAATAATAATAATAATAATAATAATAATAATAATAATAATAATAATAATAATAATAATAATAATAATAATATATTCATATAATAATATATTACTATTATTATTCTTTAACCTCAATCAAAGGAATTGGGGCATAGCAAAGATCAATGTACTTTCATCACAATTTCCACATAGCGAAAACACAAGACATACCCAACTCAATCAGCACCTTTATAACTATCCCGAACTTTTTCTGTTCCAGAGGATAAACTGTCACAGACGTTGAACTATGTGATCCTGAAAGTTGGTGGGGAAATTTTGTCCTGCAATTATCGGTACTTTTTTTTTTCCTTCGTTCTCTTTTCGTTTTTTTGGCCTTCGCTTCTCAATTTCTGCAGCATCTCTACAACACACGTAACAGGTGATCTGATTTCTCCTGAGCTCTCGGTATCACGAATTTTATCTAAAACCACTGAAGAATTAAAGGAAAATATCCCATAAACATTGTCGCCAACGTTTCCTCGATGTATGCCAATATTCACCCATTTTAAGGTACATAATAATTGGCGTAGATTGGAGAGAGAGAGAGAGAGGAGGCTGTTCAATCTTTATATGAAACAACGAGTCAAAGTCAGGACAGGAGAAGAAATGTTTGACGGAAGTGAAATAAGGAGAGGAGTACGTCAAGGATGCCCTTTATCACCCACCCTGTTCAACATCTACTTGGAGGATTTAGTGAGGAACTGTTTTCAGAACATGGGAGGGGTGATAGTAGTAGAAAAATAAATTGCATAAGATTTGCTGATTATATGGCATTGTTAGCAGAAGATAAGAGATTATACTAAGGGATATGCTAAATGACAGCTGTGAGCAGTATGTAATGAAGGTAAATGCCAACAAGACGGAGACCATGGTCACAGGAAGAAAAGTAGAGAAAGTAAACTTGCAAATTCTAAATGAGGCAGTAGAACATGTGGCCAGCTTCAGATACTTGGGGTGTACTATAAGCAGTAACATGAGCTGCTGCCAAGAAGTCAAAAGAAGAATAGCAATGGCCAAGGAAGCTTTTAATAGAAAAAGGAGAATCTTCTGCGGATCTCTGGAGAAAAATAAGGATGTTAATGTTGAATGTTATGTTTTATTTAACGACGCTCGCAACTGCAGAAGTTGTATATATCAGCGTCGCCGGATGTGCCGGAATTTTGTCCCGCAGGAGTTCTTTTACATGCCAGTAAATCTACTGACATGAGCCTGTCGCATTTAAGCACACTTAAATGCCATCGAACTGGCCAGGGATCGAACCCGCAACCTTGGGCATAGAAGGCCAGCGCTATACCAACTCGCCAACCAGGTCGACGGAAAAAAAATAAGGAAGAGACAAATGAAATGCTTTGTGTGGAGTGTGGCATTGTATAAGGCAGAAACATGGACATTACGACGAAGTGAAGAGAAACGACTAGAAGTATTTGACTTGTGGATATGGGGAAGGATGGAACGTGTGAAATGGACAGACAGAACAAGAAATGAAGCAGTGTTGGAAAGAGTGCGTGAAGAAAGAATAATGCCGAAACTGATCAGAAAGAGAAAAAGGAATTAGCTGGGTAACTGGTTGATAAGAAACTGCATTCTGAAGGATGCTCTGAAAGGAATGGTGAACGGGAGAAGAGTTCGGGGCAGAAGAAGATATCAGATGATAGACGACATTGAGATATATGGATCATATACGGATACTAAGAGGAAGGTAGAAAATAGGAAATATTGGAGAATGCTGAGTTTGCAGTGATAGAGCTACCCTTGGACAGAACACACTGAATGAAATAATGGATTTTTTTATTTTAGTAGGTTATTTTACGACGCTTTATCAACATCTTAGGTTATTTACCGTCTGAATGAGATGAAGGTGATAATTCCGGTGAAATGAGTCTGGGGTCCAACACCGAAAGTTACCCAGCATTTGATCATATTGGGTTGAGTGAAAACTCCGGAAAAAACCTTAACCAGGTAACTTGCCCTGACCGAGAATCGAACCCGGGCCACTTGGTCTCGCGTCCAGACGTACTAACCGTTACTCCACAGGTGTGGACGAAAGAATGGATAATGACTCAGTTACAACAATAACAATAATAATAATCATCATCAATCACATGGTTAGCACATTCTTGTCCTTTCAGACTTCTCATAATTTTATTGTTTTCGCCATCTTATATTGGATCTGCCCGGTCTGATTCGTCTTGCAGCTTCACAGTTCTTTGCAATTTTAGCTGTTATTGACTCTTCCATACAATTCAACATGTTCATTACAATTTATTCTACATAAACATGATTTCACTGACATTTATAATCTAAAATCAGCACGTACAGAACTATGCGATGTTTCTCAATACGAAAATTGAGCCCATCAAATGTTTGTTTATTTACATTTCTCCACGTTTTGTAACACTGAATACGACCAACATCTCGCGTAATGGAAGAATAAGCTTCGGGATTTGTTTTCGTCACAGCGCCGAATCCATAACAAAATGTAACTGTGACGTGTTTACACTTTAAGCAATAGCGTGATTCCATGTTGATATTTCACTCGCAACGTTACATCACCCATTTCCAACGCGTCATCCACCCGCCCCACAGTCTCTTTGTAAGCCGTTTATACGAAATTATAGCAGCTCGGAATGCATATTGCAACCGCCGGCCGGTAGAATTGCTCAAGTCCTTTGCACTGATTTCCGGAAGGTCGCCAGGAATATGGGACAATGCATCCTGCCTGTGCGTCTATTCTACATTCTTAGCGAGGCAATCGCTTTACCAGTAAATCAGAGACTCGAAAGGAATGCTTAGCACTGGGCATTAAAATATATAAGATATATTTACATGTAATCTGCAGTATTTCACAATTAGTTACTAGAATGACCCAAAACCTTTCAATAAATTAAAAAATTTGCGCAAAATATCTTAAAAATCATGTGCGAGTATGTATGTATGTATGTATGTATGTATGTATGTATGTATGTATGTATGTATGTATGTATGTATGTATGTATGTATGTATGTATGTATGTATTTTTTAAACCTTGTTTACAAGCATGTTCCATTACAAAAATGCAATACTACATGCTAATAGACTACACATTACAATCTTGCTAACTCTTCCGAATATAATGTATACACATTATTGCTAACCTATTCTACTTTCACTAAATATAGCTACTATTTACAACATTTTAACATCTGTGCTACTGTTGAAGCTTTTAAATACTTTGTACAACACTATTTTAGTACCTATTCCTTTTTCTATTTACAGATAAAGAAAATCAATACTATTGCTAATCATTTTAAAAACTATGCTTAGAAATATACGTATTATGTATGTATGTATGTATGTATGTATGTATGTATGTATGTATGTATGTATGTATGTATGTATGTATGTATGTACTGAGTGTTCAGTTCAAAGTGTGTCATGGCTCGCTGTATGCCGTCATGTGGCTAGCAAATGAGCGTAGAGAATTCAGTCTTCCTACACTTCCGCAGAGGCGTATTACCTATGTGCCAGAGAAGTTGTCTGGCAAGTACGGCGTTCATTCTGAAGAGTACTTATCAATACGTACGGTAACGCCGGTAGTGGCAGGAATGTGAACTGTTTGGAAACACATATTGAGGTGAGTTTTTTTATGGGGAGAGGGTTAAGACGATTACTTACGTATTTGTTGACATTAACTTGGACGGTCAACATGGACACGGAGCATTTGATTTGTGTTGTGAAATGTTGCCGTACGCAATCGATGATAACAAATACCCTGCGTACGATTTGCACGCGCAAAACACAGTTCGAAAGAGGTTATGGTAGCACACAGACCGTACAGACCGCCATCTGTTGCTACGACGTTCAAGTTATACCGTACACGTTCTCAAGTTCAGATTGAACGCCTTGAATAATAGGCAACTTCTCTGACATAAAAGCTGAAACTCGCTTCAAATCGCTGACTCACAACAGTGACGTCATGACACACTTTGAAATGAACACCCAGTATGTATGTATGTATGTATGTATGTATGTATGTATGTATGTATGTATGTATGTATAGTTCGGGCCATTTAGGAAGACGTTCCGAAGGAGAAAAACATGCGAGTGAGAGCGCTGGACCCTGGGAGTGAGAAAGCTGACTTCTCCTTAAGAAGCTCTGGAACACGTACAGATCATTCTGTGATCGGTTAGACTGAAGTACTGCTTTTAAGACCTTACGATTAAACACTAGATTTACTATCGTGTGACACAAAGTCACTTGTCGTAAGTGGAAAACAATATTATTTTCAAATAAAAAGTATAGGACTATGGCAAAGACAAGGACCACGATAAGGATTACGACAAAGAAAACAAAGATCATGATCACGACAAAGACAAGGATCACTCGAACACAACAAGGATCACGATAAGGACCACGACAGAGACTAACAAGGACCACGACAAAAGCTACAAAGTCCATGATAAGGGCCCCGACAAAGACAATTAGGACCATGATAAAGACCACGACAAAGACAAGGATAACGATAAAGACCACGACAAAGAAAATTAGGACCATGATAAAGACCACGACAAAGACAAGGATAACGATAAAGACCACGACAAAGACAAGGATAACGATAAAGACCACGACAAAGACAAGGATAACGATAAAGACCACGACAAAGACAAGGATAACGATAAAGACCACGACAAAGACAAGGATAACGATAAAGACCACGACAAAGACAAAGATAACGATAAAGACCACGACAAAGACAAGGATAACGATAAAGACCACGACAAAGACAAGGATAACGATAAAGACAACGACAAAGACAAGGATAACGATAAAGACCACGACAAAGACAAGGATAACGATAAAGACCACGACAAAGACAAGGATAACAATAAAGACCACGACAAAGACAAGGATAACGATAAAGACCACGACAAAGACAAGGATAACAATAAAGACCACGACAAAGACAAGGATAACGATAAAGACCACGACAAAGACAAGGATAACGATAAAGACCACGACAAAGACAAGGGTAACGATAAAGACCACAACAAAGACAAGGATAACGATAAAGACCACGACAAAGACATCAATGATCACGATAAGGATCAAGACAAAGGCTAAGACCATGATAAAGACACGACACAGACAAAAAGGAACATGATAAAGACCACGACAAAGACGAGGATAACGATAAAGACCACGACAAAGACAAGGATATCGATAAAGACCACGACAAAGACTAGGATAACGATAAAGACCACGACAAAGACAAGGATAACGATAAAGACCACGACAAAGACAAGGATAACGATAAAGACCACGACAAAGACATCAAGGATCACGATAAGGATCAAGACAAAGGCTAAGACCATGATAAAGACCACGACACAGACAAAAAGGAACATGATAAAGACCACGACAAAGACAAGGATAACGATAAAGACCACGACAAAGACAGCAAGGATCACGATAAGGATCACGACAAAGGCTAAGACCATGATAAGGACCACGACACAGACAAAAAGGAACATGATAAAGACCACAACAAAGACAAGTACCACGACAAAGACAACAATGATCAAGATAAGGATCGCGATAAAGATAACAAGAACTACGACAAAAACTACAAGGACTGTGATAAGGATCACGACAAAGATAAGTAGGACCATGACAAAGGCATCAAGAACCATGATAAGAATCACGAAAAAGGAAACAAGGACCATGATAAGGACACGACAGAGAGAAAAGGACAACAAAGACGATAAGGACGACGACAAAGACAACAAGGATCAAGACAAAAATAAGGAGAATCATGATAAGGACAACGACAAAGCCAACAAGGACCAAAACAAAGACAACAAGGACCACGAAAAAGATAACAAGGACCATGATAAAAACACGACAAAGACAACAAGGACTACAACAAAGACGATAAGGACCACGACAAAGACAAGGACCATGATAAGAACACGACAAAGACAACAAGGACTACAACAAAGACGATAAGGACCACGACAAAGACAACAAGGACCACGAAAAAGATAACAAGGACCATGACAAAGACAACAAGGACCACGAAAAAGATAACAAGGACCATGACAAAGACAACAAGGACTACAACAAAGACGATAAGGACCACGACAAAGACAACAATGACCATGATAAGAACACGACAAAGACAAGGACTACAACAAAGACGATAAGGACCACGACAAAGACAACAAGGACCACGAAAAAGATAACAAGGACCATGATAAGAACACGACAAAGACAACAAGGACTACAACAAAGACGATAAGGACCACGACAAAGACAACAAGGACCATGATAAGGACCACGACAAATAAAATAAAGATCAAGTCAAAGACAAAAAGAATCATGATAAGGACCACGACAAAGATAACGAGGACCACGATAAGAACCACGACAAAGACAACAAAACTATGACAAGGACCACGACAAAGACAACAAAACTATGACAAGGACCACGACAAAGACAACAAAACTATGACAAAGACCACGACAAAGACAACAAAACTATGACAAGGACCACGACAAAGACAACAAAACTATGACAAGGACCACGACAAAGACAACAAAACTATGACAAGGACCACGACAAAGACAACAAAACTATGACAAGGACCACGACAAAGACAACAAAACTATGACAAGGACCACGACAAAGACAACAAAACTATGACAAGGACCACGACAAAGACAACAAGGCCCATGACAAGGACAACAAGGACCATGACAAGGACAACAAGGACCACGACAAAGACAATTGTATTGTAATAATGTATTTGGTAAGTAGGGTTATAAGTTACATATAGGTTACAATGAACTTGAAGCAAACGTTTTAAAATCTCGTCAAATCTTTAGAAATATGAAACAGTCTTTGACCAATCCTTTTACAATTAATTAATAATTCATGCCCCAGAACAGATCTTTCACTGCAAGCCCAACATTCCCCAGTATTTAATATTTTCTTCCTTCTTCTTAGTCTCCGCATATGATTCTTATCTTAATGTAGTCTATCATCTGATATCTTTCACTGCCCCGAACTATTCTCCCGTTCGCTATTCCTCCCCGTGCATCCTTCAGTAGGCAGTTTCTTCTCAGCCAGTGCCCAACCAATTCCTTTTTCTCTTCCTGATCAGTGTTAGCATCATTATTTTTTCACCCACTCTTACAATTTCTTATTCTGTCTGTCCACTGTACACTTTCATTCTTTTCCATACCCACATTTCAAACGCTTCTGGTCGCTTCATTGGTCAAAATTTGACAAATTTCCTTGTAAAGTACTGAATTGAAAAAAAAAAAAAAAACTTGATCGTATACAAGCAGCTTCATCTTTACTTGAGAGAAATTCGCCAATGGAAACAGAAGCTGCAAGCTATTGTAAAAAAGAAGAAAAAAAGTTTTTGTCAAAGAGATCTAAGGTCACTATTTCACAGATACTTTGTTCACCACGAATGTGACAGGCGAGAATTCAATCTTCTATGACTACTTACTTACTTACTTACAAATGACTTTTAAGGAACCCGAAGGTTCATTGCCGCCCTCACATAAGCCCGCCAGCGGTCCCTATCCTGTGCAAGATTAATTCAGTCTCTATCATCATACCCCACCTCCCTCAAATCCATTTTAATATTATCCTCCCATCTACGTTTCGGCCTCCCTAAAGGTCTTTTTCCCTCCGGTCTCCCAACTAACACTCTATATGCATTTCTGGATTCGCCCATACGTGCTACATGCCCTGCCCATCTCAAACGTCTGGATTTAATGGTCCTAATTATGTCAGATGAAGAATACAATGCGTGCAGTTCTGTGTTGTGTAACTTTCTCCATTCTCCTGTAACTTCATCCCGCTTAGCCTCAAATATTTTCCTAAGCACCTTATTTTCAAACACCCTTAACCTATGTTCCTCTCTCAGAGTGAGAGTCCAAGTTTCACAACCATACAGAAGAACCGGTAATATAACTGTTTTATAAATTCTAACTTTCAGATTTTTGGACAGCAAACTGGATGACAAGAGCTTCTCGACCGAATAATAACACGCATTTCCCATATATATTCTGCGTTTAATTTCCTCCCGAGTGTCATTTATATTTGTTATTGTTGCTCCAAGATATTTGAATTTTTCCACCTCTTCGAAGGATAAATCTCCAATTTTTATATTTCCATTTCGTACAATATTCTGGTCACGAGACATAATCATATACTTTGTCTTTTCGGGATTTACTTCCAAACCGATCGCTTTACTTGCTTCAAGTAAAATTTCCGTGTTTTCCCTAATCGTTTGTGTATTTTCTCCTAACATATTCACGTCATCCGCATAGACAAGCAGCTGATGTAACCCGTTCAATTCCAAACCCTGCCTGTTATCCTGAACTTTCCTAATGGCATATTCTAGAGCGAAGTTAAAAAGTAAAGGTGATAGTGCATCTCCCTGCTTTAGCCCGCAGTGAATTGGAAAAGCATCAGATAGAAACTGATCTATACGGACTCTGCTGTATGTTTCACCGAGACACATTTTAATTAATCGAACTAGTTTCTTGGGAATACCAAATTCGATAAGAATATCATAGAATACTTCCCTGTTAACTGAGTCATATGCCTTTTTGAAATCTATGAATAACTGATGTACTGTACCCTTATACTCCCATTTTTTCTCCATTATCTGTCGAATACAAAAAATCTGATCAATAGCCGATCTATTACGCCGAAAACCGCACTGATGATCCCCAATAATTTCATCTACGTATGGAGTTAACCTTCTCAAAAGAATATTGGACAAAATTTTGTACGACGTCAACCTTCTATGACTACAAATATGTAAATTTTGCAAAGAGAAAAATCTCCTTTGGACAGTACCCTACTTAATAATGCTTGTACTTGATTAAATCCAATTCTGTACAACAGTATGTGCAGGATATATCACTCGGTAAATGTATGTGTATACTATGACAAGGAATAGTATTTCGTCTCTAGTGGCATAAGTATTGTTGGAAGTCGCACATTGTTATCGCAGATCTGCTGTTTGTAACGGTACTTCGTCCAAAGAATTACAAGCAATTCGCGTCTGTACGACAAAACACGTGCATAATCCCGTGAACACGCCACTGCTGGGATAATTGTTACAACACAGTGGTGGCGGGCAGGGGAAGGGAAGGGGGGGGTCTGTCGTGATTTCTCGGCACTGCTTGGCCTCGGCCTCTATTTCTAGGGTGAATGCCCTTTCTCGTCCATTGCAACAGAAACTCCCTATATATAAAGTTCTTATTAAAAGATTATGTGTACCAACAGAAAAACTCAAATTCGGGATTATCGAAGAATTTCATGATGTCATTGTGAATGTTTATTTCAAGTTCCTTTTATTTTCCATGTATCCGATTGTAAGGTCACTCGTAACTGTTACTGTGAATCCAATCTATTATTTCGGGTAACTGCTATTTTTCTGAAATATTGCAAATGAGGACTATGAACTTTGTTCCTTGTGCTGATATTTCTAAATGTGAGTCCGGCAGAGTGAGGAGTCCATATTCTGGAAATATGTCATGTATCCATTTAATGTTGGGTAAAAATAACAATTTGGCTATATATATGTATATGCACTTTTTACTTGGTTACTTAACAACGCTTTATCAACTACGAGGTTATTTAACCTCGATGTTATGGATGTTATGTTTTATTTAACGACGTTCGCAACTGCAGAGGTTATATCAGCGTCGCCGGATGTGCCGGAATTTTGTCCCGCAGGAGCTCTTTTACATGACAGTAAATCTACTGACATGAGCCTGTCGCATTTAAGCACACTTAAATGCCATCGACCTGGCCCGGGATTGAACCCACAACCTTGGGCATAGAAGGCCAGCGCTATACCAACTCGCCAACCAGATCGACTTTAACCTCGATGGAATTGGTGATAGCGAGATGATGTTTGGCGAGAAGAGGCCAGGATTCGCCCAAGATTACCTGACATTTACCTTATAGTTGGGGAAAACCTAGGAAAAACTTAACCAGGTAATCAGCCCAAGCGGGGATCGAATCCGCGACCGAGAGCAACTCCTGATCGGCAGGCAAGCGCCTTAGCCGACTGAGCTACACCGGTGACTATATATATATATATATATATATGCTACATTACATACGTTCATACGTACATACACTCGTATGATTATGATCATCCTCTGATCACGCAGAGTGCCTCCTTTCTGGGATGTACGTACGTACATACATACATACATACATACATACATACATACATACATACATACATACATTACATTACATTACATTACATATCTAACATATTTAGTTATATTTTATATTTCATTAGTTTTTAATTACAAGATCTCTAAATAATTCAATGATTACAGTTCATGCATCTCTATTCCCTATATATTTCAAATTTCGTCCTGTCGATTTCTAACGTTGAGTATTACACAGATATTTATATTTAACACTAAATTTTACTTCGTATTATTAATTGCACAGTTACAACAATATTACTTACTTACTTATTTACTTACTTACTGGCTTTGAAGGAACCCTGAGGTTCATTGCCGCCCTCACATAAGCCCGCCATTGGTCCCTATCCTGAGCAAGATTAATTCAGTCTCTATCATCATATCCCACCTCCCTCAAATCCATTTTAATATTATCTTCCTACCTACGTCTCGGCCTCCCTAAAGGTCTTTTTCCCTCCGGCCTCCCAACTAACACTCTATATGCATGTCTGGATTCCCACATACGTGCTACATGCCCTGCCCATCTCAAACGTCTGAATTTAATGTTCCTAATTAAGCCAGGTGAAGAATACAATGCGTGCAGTTCTGTGTTGTGTAACTTTCTCCATTCTCCTGTAACTTCATCCCTCTTAGCCCCAAATATTTTCCTAAGCACCTTATTCTCAAACACCCTTAACCTATGTTCCTCTCTCAAAGTGAGAGTCCAAGTTTTACAACCATAAAGAACAACCGGTAATATAACTATTTTATAAATTCTAACTTTCAGATTTTTGGACATCAGACTGAATGATAAAAGCTTCTCAAACCATTACTAATTTATTTCTTAGCCCTAAAATTCTTCAAAATATAATTAATTAGCATTTACTTTTAATGTTATTCAATGTTATGTTTTATTTAAGTACGCTCGCAACTGCCGAGGTTATATCAGTGTTACCGGTGTGCCGGAATTTTTTCCTGCAGGAGTTCTTTTACATGCCAGTAAATCTACTGACACGAGCCTGTCGCATTTAAGCACACTTAAATCCCATCGACCTGGCCCGGAATCGAACCCGCAACCTCGGGCACAGAAATCCAGCGCTATATTAACTGCGCCAACTAGGCTGATTTAGAGTTATTTCATTTTGTAATATTTAATTTATGTATAATTGCCTTGTCTTGTTAGATCTTGATTAATTACACTCTTCTTAGATAGTTGTTTAATTAGCATTACTTGTTTCAATATTTTCATATATTTTGTAGTTATTAATTTGTACGTGACAATTTCTTTGTCTGGTTGAATGGAAGAAGAGGTGATCCGCCAAAATAAGTAAACGAGGAAATAAATAAAATATTACATTTTGAATTATTTGTATAAGTTAAACTAATGCTTTTTTTTTAAGAAGTTTCGTTTCTTCAATTAAAATTTGAACTTGATGAGTCAACCATTTCTGTGGGCAATTGGTTGCAATGTACTCTATGTAACTTTTTCTGTTCGTGTTTTTTCTTCTTTGACTTCAATATCGGTTAATGTCGTATATCAAAATAGGGCAAATTAGGCACGAAAGTTTCTATTTTGTAATAAAGTATATTATTTGTGTTTCTCTCTTCAAAGCAACATTCTAGTTTCCTGGTATCATTCTGGTTGATGCTAAAAATGTTAACGACTTCAGAGGTCTTGGATATATCCTCTTCGAATGCATATCTTTGGACAAATTTCTGCAGAAGAATGAAATACAGAAAAATATGTGTAAAATAATGAAGAGGATTTAATTTAAAAATAAGTATTCAGTAAGAAAAACAAGCCTCACTTTCAAGTCAAATGCATTTTTGTATAATAACATTTCTTTTTCTTTACCTGTACGCCGTAGAATCTATTTACGCTGATAATGAAAAGTGAATTTTCCAGAAGAATGTCAGCCAGCGAACGTTGGCTCGGATGGAGCGACGCGCGTGCTTGGTGTAGCTTGCCGTGTCCTCGGCCCCTATAAACCCGGGTCACCGGGTGAACGGCCGCCTTGTGGGGCACGCAAAATCGCTACAATCTCTTCCAAAAACATGAATGCACTGGCGAAGTATAACAAATGACGAGGCGAGAACACAGTAAGTCCCAACTGTGGAGAAAAGGAGAGGAAGATCTAAGAAAACAAGACTGGATATTACTGGCATGATGGAAACGAGAAGATTATAGGATGGTGACAGGGAAGATAGAATTTGAATTGTTAGTCAAATTAACATTATAAGAAGGAAATTAGGTCTTCCATGTCATGTAAATAGCATGTCCTATGTGTTCATCTAAGACAAAGTATGCATCTATTCATAACGGAGACATTCGAAGCCAACGCGGGATTCAAACTCATAGTCGTTGCTTCATCGCAGTTTTGAGTCTCTCTTAGCTATGTCGTGCACGAAACCAGTTCATGTTACACTACAACAGTACGAGAAGCAAAATGATGCTTATTATAAAATCCTCAGTCCTGATTAAACTTTTACTGTTGATAGAAAGTGAAATTACAGGCAACTTGAGAACACCGAAGACAGCGAATGACACAGATAGCAAGTTGTTTGGAAGCACTCTCTAGGAGGGCCCTTCACTCTGGTCAGTTCTCTTCAAAAGGACTCGAATAATGATCTTGGTATATTTTGAGAGACAGCTGAAATAAATGGCTGAATATAACGTTTGATTGTGGCATATTGCAGCCTAAATTACTAAGATTTGAAGTAAAATAAGACGATAATTACTGAGCGAGATGGAGTAGTGATAAACATTAATTAGACTACCACTTGGGAGGTTCGCATTCAAATCCTGTGTTCGGCCAATCACATCGGGGTTTTTAGTGCCTTTAATATTCATAAGAAAGTATATACAGTATCTAGAGGTTAACTGATCGGTTATTGATCAGATTTTTTTTTATTCGACAGATATTGGAGAAAAAACGGAGGTATAAGGGCACAGTACATCAGTTATTCATAGATTTCAAAAAGGCATATGACTCGGTTAACATGAAAGTTTTATATAATATTCTTATTGATATTGGTATTCCCAAGAAAACTAGTTCGATTAATTAAAATGCGTCTCAGCAGAGTCCGTTTATAGGCCAGTTTCTGTCGGATGATTTTCCAATTCACTGCGGCCTAGAGCAAGGAGATGCACAACCACCTTTTTTTCCTTGTTAGGAGCGAGGTAACATCCCACGCACTACGACCTGAGGTCTATTGTACACCCCCTATATGGGATGAGTTGCGTGCCTACCGATCCTCTAAGCGCACCGATCTAACCACTTGACCCCCTTAACGACCGGTCCCTACAGCCAACAGAGTCCATGTACCACTCCTGCTTCGGCAACCCTCCCCCCCCCCAAGGCTCCCTTACCGGTCCGAGGCGGAAGTCCTCCCCCGAGAAGGTCTGCCCCGGGTTCCGTTGCAGAAGCTATGCATCATCATATGAATACAATCCACGAAGGCCGGTCGAGAGAGCCAGCAGCTTCGGAGTGCCGCCCATAGAGCGATTTGAAAACCAGAAGAAGTAACGGGATGATGAATTAAAGGATGATAGGGGAGGAAAGGAAGTGGCGAAGAGTGGGATTCCAATCGCATGATAAAGTTACCTGATATTCATCCATAGGTCTGAGGGAAAACCCCGAAAAAACCCTCACCCAGGCAACTCGTCCCGACCGGAGATCGAACCCGGGCCCGCTGGGTTCGGAGTTAGACTCGCTAACCCCTCAGCCACAACGGTGGACATCTTTACTTTTTAACTTTTCTCTAGAATATTTCATTAGGAAAGTCCAGGAAAACAGGGAGGGGGTCCACACCTGTGGAGTAACGGTCAGCGCGTCTGGCCGCGAAACCAGGTGGCCCGGGTTCGAATCCCGGTCGGGGCAAGTTACCTGATTGAGGTTTTTTCCGGAGTTTTCCCTCAACCCAATACGAGCAAATGCTGGGTAACTTTCGGTGCTGGACCCCGGACTCATTTCACCGGCATTATCACCTTCATACCATTCAGACGCTAAATAACCTAGATGTTGATACAGCGTCGTAAAATAACCCAATAAAAACAGAGAGGGTTTGGAATTGAACGGGTTATATCAGCTGCTTGTCTATGCGAATGACGTGACTATTTTCGATTTCTGCTTGGGCTGATACCCTAGTTTCGTTTCTTACAAAGTTTTTCCCAACTGTGTAGCGAATTTCGTGTAACCCAGGCAAATCCGCGAACTTATGTCACTATCAGGAATTCAATAGACGCAGTTGATACATCATTAAGCAACTGGCTATGAAAACTTAAGCAAATACAAAATTGGACAACAGCAAGGCTTACAGCAACATGGGACCAGTAGTCATGCGTAGGGTCGATGTTTTTAATAAAGCAGTATACAGCCAGCGCGAATTGCCAGTGATCTTGTGAAGGGATGACGTAAACCGGACACACTTCGATAGGCTCACGTTCTTGTCGCATAACACAGCTCTAGCAATTAACACTAACAATACACAGTATCCATGAAAGCTGTTTCTCAGACACGTGCAAGGCTCCGTCGATTTCATTCCCTGGGTCGAGTTTAATAAAGGCTTGAGTTATAGCGGGCGGCCTTACCAGCGCCTCTTCCCGCCTTGTCGAATATTTTAGTCCTCCTTTCGCCTTGAGCTAGATATTAGAATCGTGCGTGTGTCAGAAATCGGTGTAATTTGCGAGCTGGAACTTTGGAAGTGGTGAATATCTGTTTAAGAGAAAAAGTTTATGAGCATGTACCAAATTTGGGATTCGTGAATAGCTATATGATGTAGACTGTATTACTCTTTTGGGTTCCTACCCAACAAATTAAGAAATAAAGAAGTGATGTAAGTATCCATGTAAAAAAAACAGACACACATTGACTAGTTCGCCATTTAACTAAAAACTAATTCACTAGCAAACTATTGAGACGATTTACAATAACAAACATTTATTTCTCCGCACGCAAAAATGAATCTTTTGATAGAAATACGTGCGTACACACGAATTTAACATTTTTTGAACAAATTAGAAAAATCCGATAGGATTTGCAGTTTTTATTCATGTTTATAAAGCTTAAAACCTCGCAAAAACTAAATTTTTAGAAAAAATTTGTTTGAATGGAAAATCGAAACGTGTGATAGAATACTGTTTAGTAACGCATATTAAACACTTTCTGAAAGAATTAGCACAATCGGTTGGAATTTGTAGGTTTTATTAACGTTTATACAAAAGTCGCGTTTGTAGCTCGAGAAACGACGATTTTGCCACTTGGACGATTTACACTAACAAACACATATTTCTCCGCAAGCGAACATGAATCTTTTGATAGAAATAGGTGCACACACAGAATTTAACATTTTTTTTAAGAAATTAGAAAAATCCGATGGGATTTGTAGTTTTTATTCATGTTTATAAAGCTTAAAATCTCGCAAAAACTAAATTTTTAGAAACATTTTGTTTGAGTGGAAAATCGAAACGAGTGATAGAATACTGTTTAATAACACATATTAAACACTTTCTGAAAGAATTAGCACAATCGCTTAGAATTTATAGATTTTATTAACGTTTATACAAAAGACGCGTTTCTAGCTCGAGAAACGACGATTTTCCCACTTAAACAACAACATAGTAAAAATTGTATACACACACACACACACTTTTTTTTTCTCAGAAGGTTTCCAATCAAACAGTTTATTTTGAAGTCTTGTAGTGGGTATTCTTTGAATAGTCATTCATTCTTAGTTTTATACCCAAGGGCAGATCTTTCACTGCATTATCTCATTTTTAATATTTTCTGCCTTCCTCTTATTCTCCGCATATGATCCAAATAAATATCTTAATGTCGTCTATCATCTGATATCTTCTTCTGCCCCGAAATTTTCTTCCATTCACCATTCCTTCCAGTGCATCCTTCAGTAGCCAGTGAAAGTATTTAAGCTTTCGCAAATTCCGTGAAATTTTAAATTTAAATTTTAGTGTGTTTGCCACTAAAATTTTAGATGAATTAGCTTACGCTGGATGCACTTAACTCATTGTTTTTTTATAAGAAATGTCACTTGTAGCCCTTTGCTTCTGACCCCCTCTATTTATTCTCTTTAACTCTCATTTACAAAACTCATTCAAAACATAAACAGTACACATAGACAAACAAAAAATTTACTACACATAAAAGGCACTTTTTTCTAATCCTAAAACGTCAGATACTTTATTCAATTATAAGTTGTTTGTTTTAAGTAGATAATGTAATTAATTTACCACAAATCCTCTTAATATGGCTTTACGTATATTGTGTTCGCTTCTAATATTACCACATTTATGAAAATTTGTAATTAATATTGATAGAAATGTGGAGAGGTATTAGATGTTCATAATGAAATTTCCAGGAAACCACTCATATGAAAATAGTTTATGGATATTCCCTCTTGAATAAAGAGAGGTATTTACGGGTAACTCTGAAAAGCTTATAATCCTTTATCACAAAGAGCATCATTTTAGCTTCTAATCCACTGTTCCTGTCTGGCTTTCAAAATACCAGTTTGAGGCCGAAGATGTACAATATAAATAAAGACTGAAATCCGAGGAAAACCGTAACAATACTGGCTTTGTCCACAACAAATAAAAACTCTACATAAGCTGGATACAAACTCGAGTCCACGGTTGTCGTAATCCTGTGTTCTGCTAACTTATTAAATGGAGCCGTAGGGTAGGAGAAATCTCCGTACACAGATGGGCGGAGTAATGAATCCTATTTTTCGGAGTCAAAGATAAGCCTAATGATTTGAATTTTAGTGAAAATCTCGAAATAGAATTTTTTGCACACAAATTCCACAATTTGGGACATCTGGCCGAAATCTACGGCTGATCACTACGATCCAGAATACAAAGCAGAGGTTAAATTAAAAATACAATATGATTGCGGAGAGAATACGGAACAATGATAAATTTAAAAATAAAGTACAATTTGATTTCGGAGAAACATGACATGAAAATACATTGAAGAGTAATGAAATGAAGTAAAAAAATACATAGTATAATAAAAGTGATTGTGTAAAATGGTTAAAAAAAGTTAACAAGTTTTAGAATTATGAGGGGGACGCTTCATCACTGCAAAGTGAACTGCCACCGTTTTGAATTTTGAAAAAAATAAAATAAAATAAATAACCGTAAAATATATATATATATATATATATATATATATATATATTTACACATACCAATTTTCATTATTGTACAAGATACAGTAATGGACGAAAAAAATGTTGAATATTTCCAAACATTTTACTGCTCTAAGCTGTACCTAACCCCTTAAACATATCTTTAAAGAAGAAAGTAGCTGTACCTCTTGCACCAACCAGAAGCCGATTACTTCAACCTCTTTTTGTCGGTAGTTTTGGAGATAATGGGATTGTAGATATTCTTTTTTTTTTTTTTCCTTATCTACTTCTGCTGGCTGTTCCTCATTCGTTTCGAAACGCAGAATGGGATCAATTGGACAGAGTTACGCAATAACAGATTAACCGACAAAAACCTGTTTTAGAGATATTGACTATTACAAAAATACCACAGATAATAACAAAAAAAAGGCTAATTGATTTTTAATAACAGATCAGCAGTTGATTTAAAATTACAAAGCAAAATAAATAAATAAATAAATAAATAAATAAATAAATAAATAAATAAATAAATAAATAAATAAACAAACAAACAATTCATCAGAAAAAAAACAAAATACAGTAATGACATTTGAAGGTACAAACCCAATCCGAAGCAAAATTGTTGTTGAAAATGTGATTTTAGAACAGATAAATTCCTTTTCATACTTAGGATGTAATATATCATACGAAGGAGAGAATGATGTAAGCAGAAAAATTAACAAATTTTTACAAATATTAGGACTGCTAAACCATACCATAAAACCAAGTTTAGTACAGAAACATTCCATAATAAAGCTATATAAAACCCTTGCACTACCAACACTCCTCTATGGAAGCGAAATTTGGGTTCTGAAACAAAGAGATATCAACCGATTAAGAGCAGCTGAAAAGAAATATCTGCGACGAACTGCAGGATACACACTTCTGGACCACAAGAGGAACGAGGATATTCTGCAGGAACTCAACATGCAACCATTAGAAGAAAGAATTACAGAACACAGAAATAGATGGTTTGAACACATTTCTCGTATGGAAGCTGGCCGGACACCCCAAGCAATGCTAAAATACAACCCTCAAGGACGACGACGACCTGGACGTCCACAGAAACGTCTATTGGATCCTGTATAGCTGGAACCGAAACAGGCCAACAATGGCCTAATTTCGTGTCTGGAATATGATGATGATGATAAATAAATAAACAATCAATCAATCAATTAATTTTACGCACTAAACGAATTTTGCTTATAAATGTCAGCAGGGTGCAGATATCGCAGTCTTGATTTTTTCTGAGTTAAATAATGAAGTCAACAACAGATTTCTGCAAATATCTCTCTTTTTTTTCAAATTGTCGGTTGGTCTATTATTGCATAACTCTGTCCAATTAAGAATACGTATCTTGTAGATTTCTTAAATGCTGACAAGTACATCCCAAGATCGATTTGAATTTCTCTGATGAACAGAGTTTCAGTTAAAAATTATGGTTCAAACTGTGATACTTTCTAGATCTCTGTGGTCCGTATTAGTGGGGCGAATTACGCTTTGTGCAATGATGTGCTTCTTGATTACGACACCAAGCACACAGAAGGTGAACGACCTACGATTCAATATCTCCAAGTAGGCGGTAGTTACGCCCTGCTCCAACGACTGTTGCTATTGTCCCGATTGCGTAAAGCCACATAAACGGGTGCTCGCCAGCTTCTGTGCCTGATCAGAGGAGGTAAAGCTCTCTGAAGGAACATTATTGAATTTTGAAGAAGAAAGCCGAAAATGGACGTAAACCAGTAGCTATCTCTTAATAGAACAGCATCAGGACAGGATCGCCGAAGATGTTAAAACCCTACACATCGAGTGGGATTGTCGTAGTCCTCTCAAGAGAAGGGATTCGAGCCCTTTTACTGTGCGAGATGACACAGAGAAGCGATTTGCCCCAATTACCGAAGGCAATATGCAAGGCTTTAATTTGGAAAAATGCCGAAACTTGTGTGGTGAGGGAGATGTGAGACTGTGGCCCATTTCTTTCAGGGCTCATCTCGACATTTTTGTCTCAGCGTCTTTGGAAAACCACAGGCAGGATGAGTTGTCTCAATTTAAGGAAACTAGCCAATAGGCTCTGAGATAACTTACTTACTTACTTACTCACTTACTTACTGGCTTTTAAGGAAACCGGAGGTTCATTGCCGCCCTCACATAAGCCCGTCATTGGTCCCTATCCTGAGCAAGATTAATCCATTCTCTATCATCATATCCCACCTCTCTCAAATCCATTTTAATATTATCTTCCCATCTACGTCTCGGCCTCCCTAAAGGTCTTTTTCCCTCCGGCCTCCCAACTAGCACTCTATATGCATTTTTGGATTTGCCCATACGTGCTACATGCCCTGCCCATCTCAAACGTCTGGATTTAATGTTCCTAATTATGTCAGGTGAAGAATACAATGCGTGCAATTCTGTGTTATGTAACTTTCTCCATTCTCCTGTAACTTCATCCCTCTTAGCCCCAAATATTTTCCTAACCACCTTATTCTCAAACACCCTTAACCAATGTTCCTCTCTCAAAGTGGGAGTCCAAGTTTCACAACCATACAGAACAATCGGTAATATAACTGTTTTATAAATTCTAACTTTCAGATTTTTTGACAGCAGACTGGATGATAAAAGCTTCTCAACCAAATAATAACAGGCATTTCCCATATTTATTCTGTGTTTAATTCCCTCCCGAGCATCATTTATATTTGTTACTGTTGCTCCAAGATATTTGAACTACTCCACCTCTTCAAAAGACAAATTTCCAATTTTTATATTTCCATTTCGTACAATATTCTCGTCACGAGACATAATCATATACTTTGTCTTTTCGGGATTTACTTCCAAACCTATCTCTTTAATTGCTTCCAGTAAAATTCCCTGTTTTTCCTAATCGTTTGTGGATTTTCTCCTAATATATTCATGTCATCCGCATAGACAAGCAGCTGATGTAACCCGTTCAATTCCAAGCCCTCTCTGTTATCCTGGACTTTCCTAATGGCATATACTAGAGCAAAGTTAAAAAGTAAAGGTGATAGTGTATCTCCTTGCTTTAGCCCACAGTGAATTGGAAACGCATGTGACAGAAACTGACCTATACTAACTCTGCTGTACGTTTCATTGAGACACATTTTAATTAATCGAACTAGTTTCTTGGGAATACCAAATTCAATAAGAATATCATATAAAACTTCTCTCTTAACCGAGTCATATGCCTTTTTGAAATCTATGAATAACTGATGCACTGTACCCTTATACTCCCATTTATAACAGCTGTATTAAAATAAAGATCGGTCAACCCTAAGGACGTTATTTGAGAAGGATGTATGTTTTTGTGGCGCGATAATTTTCATAATGTTTCGTCATAACTGTTTATTTTACTATGACTGTTTACATGACATCATTCCATTTTCGACCAATGAAGTGTAATGAAATTTTAAATTCCAATCAATCACAATCATGCATCACGATAATTTTTGCAATTCGATTAATCACAATTAATTTATCGCATGGTCAGCAACTGTTTCCCCGTACATCGGTATACCGCTGGCATTCTGTGCTCGAGGTTGCGGGTTCGATCCCGGCCCAGATCGATGACATTTAAGTGTGTTTAAATGCGACAGGCTCATGTCAGTAGATTTACTCGCATGTAAAATAACTCCTGCGGGACAAAATTCCGGCACACCAGCGACGCCGATATAACCTCTGCAGTAGCGAGCGTCGTTAAATAAATCATATACATATATTTTTTTTCGATGAGCATGAATCCATTAATGTAACGATGAAGTACTAAATAAAGGCGAAATCCTCTTCCACATCTATATTTTCATCTTCTAATTCCATGTCCATTGTATATAAAGAAAATGACCTCCTTCATTCAGATTTGATAACTGCGTTTTTAACAGTTGTTCATTTAATTAATGTATTAATCAGGTGATTTGCAATTATATTATAAAATGCTTAAATTAAACTATGATTTCAGCAGATAATGAAATAGTAATATACGTTACAAGAGCGGTATGTTGACGTTTTCATGGTCGAGGAAAAGATTGAAGAAGCGAAACGTAGCTGAGCTTTTTTAATTTCCGAGAACATGAAAACAAGCATACCGCTCTGTATCGTACAATATTTTGTGCGAAGATCGTTTATTACATACCTGAAAGACAAATTTCTAATTAGTTGCAATGAAATCTCCATGTTGGTTTCTGTTTAATGACGCCAACTTCGGAACACCAAAATATCTTTCTTCAACATTGTTGCTGTAAAATGTTTTCTGTGTTTACTATACTCCAGCAGGCCGTGATATACGTCGGTTTTTTTTTCCCAGTCTATAAATGCGAACTTAAAACAAACGGTAAAGTTATGTAATGATTTATTTTTCATTTTAATATTTTAACAATATTATTTATATAACATATTGCAGTAATAACATCGGCATCTGGAATCTCGTTGATTTTTTCACGGCTTCCTTAATGTTACTTGTATCAGGAATGCAATAAGTTTCGTGGAGTAGTAGACTTTACTTAATTTTTGCAAATATTTAAAAGAATAATTAACATTGCAATTTAGGTGAAATTGCAGTGGTAAGTTTCCAAATTATAATTATTACTATGTTAAACGTCTCTAAAAATAATATGTTAAAAGCCTAAAGCAGTAAAATGAATGTCGCGCTTAAGCGGTAAGAAGAGGGAAATTGTTATGTGTGTTACGTTGGGAATACTGAATGTGGTAATTCACACTTACCGCGTATTGGTTCTGTGCGGAAAACAAGCAAATACGCACGATCTCGCACAAACGTATATCTGTTATAATAACAAGAGAAAAGCGGACTACATGTAATTGACATTGTTAAACCTGTATTTTGCTTTTCTCAATTGGCATTGCTGAATAACATCCGATTTCTTTATTGCAGTTTTCGACTTCACAATGTGTGAACAGATAAGAAATATGCGATATTATTAACATTTTGTGAGCGAAGTTTAGATACATATTATTTACATGTTTATTTTATTCACGAGTCAGTCCTAATAAATGTCACTCGAGATCTGAGCTTTCCCAGATAAATCTCAGGCCTCTTGTGACATCACTACAGATAATTTTTCAGTTCGTACTTCGTCAGTCTATTGTGCGTTATATATGGAAGTCACAAAGAAAATTGCCTGATCATTCTTCAAGTGGATCGATACTGTGTTTTAGATTTCTAATAAAGATCATATAATTTTTTACTAATTATACTGAGTGTTCAGTTCAAAGTGTGTCATGGTTCGCTGTATGCCGTCATGTGGCTAGTCGATGAGCCTAGAGAATTCAATCTTCCTACACTTCCGCAGAGGCGTATTACCTAAATGCAAGAGAAGTTGCCTAGCAAGTACGGCGTTCATTCTGAAGTACGTACCGATACGTGCGGTAACGCTGGTAGTGGCAGGAATGTGAACTGTTTGGAAACACGAACTGAGGTAAGTTTTTTTCTTACTGTCGGGATATGGCGAGAGGGTTAAGACGATTACTTACGTATTTGTTGACATTAATTTGGACGGTCAACATGGATACGGAGCATTTGATTTGTGTTGTGGAATGTTGCGGTATGCAACGGATGATAACAAATATCCTGCGTACGACTTGCCCGCGCAAAACACAGTTCGAAAGAGGTTATGGTAGCACACAGACCGTACAGACCGCCATCTGTTGCTACGACGTTCAAGTTATACTGTACACGTTCTTAAGTTCAGATTGAACGCCTTGATTAATATGCAACTTCTCTGACATAAAAGTTGAAACTCGCTTCAAATCGCTGACTCACAACAGTGACGTCATAACACACTTTGAAATGAACACCCAGTATTTCATATGCATAATTCCCGGACGAATAGCCTCGCAGGGACTGATATACATTATTAGTTCAATAATTTCGGTGAAATCGATGTACACATAGACGAAGTCCAATTTCTCGATATTAAAGATGCTGAATCATAAATTTCCATGAAAATCTCGAAGTATATTTTTGAAGCACCAGAATTATTCCTCTTTACACGTCGCATGAGAAAGTAAAAATCAAATTTCTTAGTAAACTACAATAGGTTTCTAAATTCTTGTGATATACCAGCGCATTTATTTTTAAAATGTTCAGCCCCAAACTGTATTTTTGTATCAGAACACGTAAACCCATGGAAGTCTCCTATTAACACATGATGCGGGATTTTACCTTGAAGCAAGTCCTCCAACTAACGAGGAAAGAACTCTGTGAATCACAGAATACAATTCAGCACTATAAACTCGTAAATAACTGATGCAACTATTTGTCTGTTTCACGGTATTGCAGTACAGTGGCTCTCGGAGAACTTCTATAGAGGTTGTCTCTAAGGAAACATTGTCTACTCTTTAAAATAGGCATGCTGAATTTCTTTTCATTGGTCAACTAAATCCCTTCTTCAAAGAGTTACCTACTGCACAAAGACATCAAAGAACATTACTAGGATCAACGTTCAATACACAATCTTTCCATCATAGGAGATCAGCACATTCAATTCTATTCTTGGGGAAAACGGTCACAAATAAAAAGATTCACCAGAAAATTTGTAGTTATTTCCTTTCTATGTATCGTCAAGTCACGCAAAAATGTACTTTTTCAAAATTTCAAGATCAAGGACACACAAAATTTATCCTCTAATCAGAATGCCGTCTCTTTTGAACTCATTAAATTAGTTTATTATTTTATTTATTTAATTCTTTATTTAACATCAGTTTTAAACCACACAGGCTAAATCAGAGGGGTTTAATTCTTATGGTGCAAGTTGTATTCTCATAGACGTTCTATAGTTAATCACTCATCTAAAGTTTGTCTGACTGCATGCAACCTGTGTAAATTTTTTGTGTGGCTTTACTTTGTTTATAGTGTGATTTTTTCTTTTTATTTCTATTATTTTTTATTTTGGTAGGTTATTTTACGACGCTTTATCAACAGCTTAGGTTATTTAGAGTCTGAATGAGATGAAGGTGATAATGCCGGTGAAATGAGTCCGGGGTCCAACACCGAAAGTTACCCAGCATTTGCTCATATTGGGTTGAGGGAAAACCCCGGAGAAACCTCAACTAGGTAACTTGCCCCGACCGGGAATCGAACCCGGGCCACCTGGTTTCGCGCTAACCGTTACTCCACAGGTTATTTCTATTATTGTATTTGTATTTCTGGTGGTGTGGAAGAGAAGGCCTAATGGCCTTAACTACAACAGAAAAAATAGATAAATAAATAAACACATAAATAAATAAATACATAAATAAATAAACAAATAAATAAATAAGTAAATACGTAAATAAATAAATAAATAAATAAATAAATAAATAAATAAATAAATAAATAAGCAAATAAATAAGTAAATAAATAAATAAATTAATTAATAAACAAATAAACAAATAAATAAATAATTATATAAATAAATAAATGAATAAATAAATAAATAAATAAACGAATAAATAAATCAATAAACGAATAAATAAATGAATAAATAAATAAATGTATAAATAAATAATCAAATAAATATATAAGTAAATAAGTAAATAAATAAGTAAATAAATAAATAAATAATTAAATAAATAAATAAGTACATAAATAAATAAATAAATAAATACATAAATAAATAAATAAATAAATAAATAAATAAATAAGAGACAAATATCACAACCAAGTCTTGAGAGATTCGTAACAGGAAAAGGAAGTCTGAAATAGATTTTTTCCAGGTATTTTAGAATTTGCTCCGCCATTATCATTCCTTATTAATCTGTTATTGTTACATAATCATTCCTTTGTCTCTAGATAGACCCTATTAGGGAACAATTTATTCTCATAATCTTTACTGTTTTTCTTGCATCTTTGTATTGCTACAATATTTTTTCCTACCCATTATAATTATTTTCCCCATTCTCTTCTCTTTTATTTATACTTTCTCCTCTAATTTTCCTTTTATTTCTTCATGTATTAATCTTCTGTCTTTTTTCCATTTTCTGCTTTTTCTTCACACATCTCTTTACTATCCCCTTATTTTCTCTTCAGCTTTTTAATTATTTTCTACCTTTTCTGCTTCTCTTTCGCCTCTTTCCGACAAGCTTTAGATCTCAGAAGTAAGTTATATACGCATTACACGTCTAGAAAGACCTTTTTTCTTCAGTTAAATGTTCAGACCATTTCGTTCTTGGTCTCCGTATGTCTCGCGTTCCATTAGGGCTATTTTTACCTTATTGATGCTCATCAATAAGATAAAAATAGCCCTGTTTGTTTTCCATATGGTCGTAATTTCAAATGTATGCTGAGCATCATGATTCTTATTTTGTTCATTTTCTTAGTCTTTCCTTTTCACTTTCTTTATCCTCCTCTCCTTTTCTTTCCACTTTGGTTTGCTTTTTTCATGCATCATCCCTTTCTTCTCTTCTTATTCTTTCTTTTACTCTACACCTACAGGTCTTTTTTCTACTACTCCTTATTTCTTCTTCTCTCTTTCCATCTCTTTTCTTCCGCCTCGTCCACACCTGTGGAGTAACGGTCAGCGCGTCTGTCGCGAAACCGGGTGGCCCGGGTTCGATTCCCGGTCGGGGCAAGTTACCTGGTTGAGGTTTTTTCCGGGGTTTTCCCTTAATCCAATATGAGCAAATGCTGGGTAACTTTCGGTGCTGGACCCCGGACTCATTTCGCCGGCATTATCACCTTCATCTCATTCAGACGCTAAATAACCGAAGATGTTGATAAAGCGTCGTAAAATAACCTACAAAAAAAAATTCTTCCGCCTCTTCTTAATGCTCTCGCATTTTTCTACTCATTTGCCGTCTCTTCCCAAGTCTCAGACTACTCTATTATAGTGAACTTTCAATACTTGCATTGCATGTCTAAAAAGGTCCGTCTAATGTGAGTTTTTCCTTTAAATTTGTAATTTAAAATATTTGGCGACCTTCAATTTTAATTTATATAAAGAAAAAGAACACCTTATCGTTAGAAGTCGTGATATCTTAATAATCTTACGATGAAAGAGTAATGGAACGGAGAAAAATTCTCTCCGGCGCCGGGATTTGAACCCGGGTTTTCAGCTCTACGTGCTGACGCTTTATCCACTAAGCCACACCGGATTCCACCCCGGCGTCGGAAGAATCGTCTCAGTTTTAAGTTCCAACTCTTGGGTTCCCTCTAGTGGCTGCCCTCTGCACTACGTCATAGATATCTATGAACCTAGGACCGCAGTCCACATATGTGCTGAGGTGCACTCGTAATGAGTGACTAGTTGGCCGGGATCCGACGGAATAAGCGCCGTCTTAAATCCATTACTCTTTCATCGTATGATGACGCAGAATATCTGCATGGAAATATCATATGTACTTCGGTACATTAGGCCTATAATAATATATATGATATGCGTAAATCACTTCGTGATTTAAGACGGCGCTCATTCCATCGGATCCCGGCCAACTAGTCACTCATAACGAGTGCACCTCAGCACATGTGTGGACTTCGGTCCTAGGTTCATAGATATCTATGACGTAGTGCAGAGGGCGGCCACTAGAGGGAACCCAAGAGTTGGAACTTAAAACTGAGACGATTCTTCCGACGCCGGGGTGGAATCCGGTGTGGCTTAGTGAATAAAGCGTCAACACGTAGAGCTGAAAACCCGGGTTCAAATCCCGGCGCCGGAGAGTATTTTTCTCCGTTCCATTACTCTTTCATCGTATGATGACGCAGAATATCTGCATGGAAATATCATATGTACTTCGGTACATTAAAATAATATATTTAATAATATTAATTAATTGAAAATACCAACAAGTTAATTTATTTATATTCGACTCTCGTGGACTCACGTGACTCTAAAATAAGATTTCTCCTGACAGAATCCCATACGAACTGCAAAGAAATTTAAATTGTGTAAGGTCACATAGCAGGTCTGGGAGTTCGAACCCGTTGCATAAATCAAGTTCTGCAATACAGAGAGAGAGAGAGAGAGAGAGAGAGAGTGGAAGACCCAGAGAGAGAGAGGGGGGGGGGGCGCACGACACACGCTAATGGGAGCAGCTTTCAGTTAAACGCCGAGAGAACAAACTATAACAATTATTTTCAATCGAGATCGTGAAGAGAGAGAGTTCGTTGTCCCGATTCTGCAGACAATAAAATCGAGGTCGTAGTTTCAGCCACGGAGCAGCTCAAAGAAAAGAAACACCCAACAAACTAGATCAGAAGCGCTCGGAATCCCGGGTTCGATAGCGGGAACATCTGCAAGTCATGTTTCCTGATTCGCGGAGGACATAAAGCTGCGTCCTTCAAGTCTTAAACATTTTTCTTTAAGATCTGTACTTTAGGATCCGTCCCACGACATATGGATTATCCTAACACGCGATATGACCACAGATGTTAAAGCATGTATAAATAAACTAAAAAAAAAGCGTTTATTGTAATATCTGCGTGTAATTTGCGCCAATGTTTTCTAATTGAAATAGTTTGCCTCATGACATTCTTAAATGACAGAAAGGTTGCTTAAATAAATAAAATCAAAAATATTTTACCTCTATTTCCTCATTTTCTGCAATTCAGTACAGTATTTTAATTTTTAAAACCAATAAAAAAAAGAACGGTGTGAAGTTTTTAAAACATTTTTGAAATTCCAAGGGGACACTATGGTGAAATAATGGTGAGAAATTAAGGAAATCGACTTAAAAATTTATTGTGATTCTATATTTAGATTGAACCCAAAAAACTAATTAATTTATATTCCCGTGACTATTTTCAAGCTTCTGAGCCAATATGAACTAAAAATTTTTAAAACTTTGTCGCAAAGAGCCATTTTAGCGACGGCAATATAGAACATATTTAAAAATATAACTTTAAAACCATTAGCCCCCAATGGCACCAAATTTTGTAAAGATGATAGTATTGTAGGCATGTTTACGTAGTTTAAAATTGATAAAATGTGGATGAAAATTGTAGAAGTTTTAAAAATCACATGTGTCCACTTAATAATAATAATTATTATTTATTTATACTGGCAGAGTTAAGGCCATAGGGCCTTCTCTTATACTCTACCAGGTCACAAAGTATACAAGCAGTTAAAATTTAACAAAAAGTTAAAGAACAGAATACTAACATATTACAAAAAAAATCTATACTAATAATAAATCTGTAGCCGAAATTTTTCTGGTAATTTTCGATTTCCCAAAAATAATTGGTCCTAACATATATAATTAACCACCCTGAAACCGAAAATCGCTTTTTTTGAAAATTTTGTTTGTATGTCTGTCTGTCTGTCTGTCTGTCTGTATGTTTGTTACCTTTTCACGCGATAATGGGTGAACGGATTTCGATGAAAATTGGAATATAAATTAAGTTCGTTGTAACTTAGATTTTAGGCTATATGGCATTCAAAATACATTATTTAAAAGGGGGGTTATAAGGGGGCCTGAATTAAATAAATCGAAATATCTCGCTTATTATTGATTTTTGTGAAAAATGTTACATAACAAAAGTTTCTTTAAAAATAATTTGCGATAAGTTTTATTCCTTGAAAAATTTTGATAGGACTGATATTTAATGAGATAAATGAGTTTTAAAATTAAAATAACTGCCATCTAAGGCCGTGTAATGAATTAAAAAACAAATGACTTCGTCTATAAGGGGCCTTGGACAGCAACAATCGAAAGCTATGAAAGATAGCCTACAGAGAATGTTTCTGTGTTATATTATTTAATTCTATAAATTACTTTTCATATATTCCAATTAAATCATTAACAGAGAAAAAAGTAATTAATATAAAAATTAATCAATAATTGAAGAATTATACACATTTTCTAATAATTACTTAACGTCAATGATTATTAATACACGTTTATTGCTAAAAAGTGGGGCTGCTCCATTTCACTGATGATTTCCAAGTATATGAAGTAATATCGGAAGCTAAATTAACCGATTTGTATAATTAATTATTATTTCAACTTTGGAAAGTGTAGTTTCTCTAGATGGACATAATGCTATAATGTTATTACAGTAACTTCTGATATAATATAATATAATATAATATAATATAATATAATATAATATAATATAATATAATATAATATAATATAATATAATATAATATAATATAATATAATATGTAATAATATATAATATAATTTAAGTTATTTGAAGGGTTCACAACCATAGTGGGCCAAGCGCCATTTACTGAATACATAGAAAACAAGGGTTAAAATTAAGTTATTACCATAATTCAATGGAAATCTATAACAAGTAAAATAAAATATACACATTAAATTTAAATTATGTCAATCTTTATTAAACTATGGTTGCATGTAATGAAAATTAACAAACAGGTTAAAGGAATTGTCATTGCACCAAATGAGTGTCTCTGGACCAAAATGATCGCATTTTAATTATTTGGATGCAATTTAAATTAAGTAACATATTAAAAGATTTATCCTTCTATCAAACACGAATGTTCCCTGGATCAAACGTCCTATTTTAATTATGTAATTATAATTACTTTATATTTATTTCTAACGGGTGCAGCGGAGCGCACGGGTACGGCTAGTAATAATAATAACAGCATAATAAAATCAACACTAAACAACATGAAAATAATACCATAATAGAAAAAAAAGAAAGTAAAATACATTGGAATATAGTGAAAGCAACTCATTTAGCACAAATGGTTAATATGGAAAAACGTAAGGAAGAATATATCAAAATGGAATGTAATAAAATAATAATAAAAAAGAAAATAAATATGAAAATTAAATAAAATTAATGTAAAGCTACAGAATATTACAAATTAATTATAGTAGTGCACAAAATATATTATGAATGTCTTCCTTCTCTAAATTTTATTTTATTCTTGCAGCGACACTCGTTTATCCCGACATCATTATTTTTATCCGTCCTATTACAGGGTGTCCCAAAAGTCTCCATACATAGGAAATGTTAGTTGAAAATAGAAATGTCACAATGTGGCAGCCTTCGAGATTCGGACATAGGTAAACGTGATCCAACCAGTTTCGACACACATTCTACATGTCCAGAATCACATGATGGCAGACGTCGATGATATAGACCTGCAAATGGTGCAAGCCCCGGATTTTATCCTGGTAGACCTGCGGCTTAAAGTAACCCCAGAGGTAAAAATCAAGAAGTGTAAGATCTGGGGAGTGGGTTGGCCACATTCAGCACATTATGTGACATTTCTATTTGAAACTGACATTCCGTATATGTGGAGAGTTTTGGGACACCCTGTACAACGAAACTCAACTGCAATTACTTGCTCTTTCATGTAATCCTATCAGTGTTAAGACTGAAGGAAGAGGCTGTATTACAGGTTAGGCATTTCTGGAAGACAACTGATCTGAGAACAGATTCGAACGAGTGACCTTGCGGTGTGTACTTACTTACTTACTGGCTTTTAAGGAACCCGGAGGTTCATTGCCGCCCTCACATAAGCCCGCCATTGGTCCCTATCCTGAGCAAGATTAATCCAATCTCTACCATCATATCCCACCTCCCTCAAATCCATTTTAATATTATCTTCCCATCTACGTCTCGGCCTCCCCAAAGGTCTTTTTCCCTCCGGCCTCCCAACTAACACTCTATATGCATTTCTGGATTCGCCCATACGTGCTACATGTCCTGCCCATCTCAAACGTCTGGATTTTATGTTCCTAATTATGTCAGGTGAAGTATACAATGCTTGCAGCTCTGCGTTGTGTAACTTTCTCCATTCTCCTGTAACTTCATCCCTCTTAGCCCCAAATATTTTCCTAAGAACTTTATTCTCAAACACAATTAATCTCTGTTCCTCTCTCAAAGTGAGAGTCCAAGTTTCACAACCATAAAGAACAACCGGTAATATAACTGTTTTATAAATTCTAAGTTTCGGATTTTTTTGACAGAAGACTAGATGAGAAAAGCTTTCCAACCGAATAATAATAGGCATTTCCCATATTTATTCTGCGTTTAATTTTCTCCCGAGTGTCATTTATATTTGTTACTGTTGCTCCAAGATATTTGAATTTTTCCACCTCTTCGATGGATAAATCTCCAATTCTTATAGTTCCATTTCGTACAATATTCTGGTCACGAGACATAATCATATACTTTGTCTTTTCGGGCGAAATTCAATAAGAATATTATATAAAACTTCTCTCTTAACCGAGTCATACGCCTTTTTGAAATCTATGAATAACTGATGTACTGTGCGGAGAAATTTGCAATTCAGTGGGGGACGATAAGCATTTAATTGTCTGAAAACCTCAGCAGCCGGAAAGAGTCGCTGCACCTTCGAACCGGTCCCAGAGCTGATGTTCAGGAAAGACCGGCATGAAGATGTAACATGTCTGCATAAACAACACACACAGGTTTTTGTGTATATTAACGACGATTAAGGAGTGTTTAACAGCAGTCGAAGTGGCTACAGCAGGTAGCAGGAGCCGGTCGGGCTTGTGGTCGTGTGGCAGCGGAGAAATGCGGAGCACGCCGACCGCCTGCTCTCTCCGGACCGCCTCCCACCCATCCGACGACACACTTCGTTCCCTTTCACTCTCTCGATGGCTTCTCACCACAGGCAGACGGAAAACGAAAGTGTTCTACAAAAATTCCTCCCACCCCGCATTGTAGAAATAGAAAATAGCATATCAAAGCGTTCTCAATAAAGGTATTACCTACATTTTGAAGCGCATTTTCACTTTTCTTCACGTCTGACACGACTACTTTTGCTTTCTCGCCATTCTAGTCGCGCCTCTCATAATTCATCTCGTGTTTTACATAAGTTCTGCAATTTTATTGTATTCGTAATGATATGTTCGTTTTCTGATGACGCACTGTACACAATTCATACCAGGGTTTAAGCTAGAAAATAAATAATTGTCACAAAAATAAACAAACGAAAAATATTATTTGTGCAAATTACGAAATGCTTGCGCAATATTACAAATAACTGTGCAGAAAAATAAAATTAATAAAGTATACAGAAACAAAAAGTTGTATATTTTGTTTCTTGGAGTTTTATATTACTTTCAATCCATCTTATCACACTCTAGATACACTTATGTTTTTTTTTTTATTTTAGTTGGTTATTTAACGACGCTGTATCAACTACTAGGTTATTTAGCGTCGATGAGATTAATGATAGCGAGATATTTGGCGAGATGAGGCCGAGGATTCGCCATAGATTACCTTGCATTCACATTACGGTTGGGGAAAACCTCGGAAAAAAACCCAACCAGGTAATCAGCCCAAGCGGGGATCGAATCCGCGCCCGAACGCAACTTCAGACCGGCAGGCAAGCGCCTTAACCGACTGAGCCACGCCGGTGGCTTATACCTATGTAAGTAAATCATTACACAAGGTATGTTTAAAATCATTTACTGCTGAATTTACATCACATTAAAATACGTTATTTTATGAACACTCTAAACATTGAAATTCTTTACTAGTAGGCCCTTCAAGATTTATAGTTAGCAAAGTGTTAACTCTTTTAATGAAAGACGGTTTCTAATTTCAGTTTTACAAGATTCATGCAACTAAATCCTCGCTCACAATTTACAGCATGCGATGAAAATATATAAATCAATTAGAAGAAATTGTTCACTTAATTTAGCCCTATATGAATATTGCACCAACTCTTTGAAATCAATTCCTGAACATCTATTGCTCAATATCTTCTTGAACATTGCCCGTGCAATTAACATTTCATTTAAATTCAGATTAGTTCAAACACATCTCTGATTTCATTTTCTCCATCACCATCTTCGTTTCTGAAGTCCAATTTGGTTGTCGCATTTTTGCACATTTACATTCAAAGTTTGCTGCATTTTTAGAAGTCGAGTAGGAAAATGCGACAAATGCGACTGTGGCTTAAACCCTGATTCATACTCAAGCGATAAGATAAAGTCAGTATTATTGGCATGAAAAAAAAATGTATATTTTAGTAGATCAGTGAAATTTTGAAACTGAAACTTTCTTTCCTAATGTCGGAGTAATGTTCCCGAAGGCTCAACAACAGTCGTGTTACTTAGAACTGCGGTCGACAATTCGAATCCTATCTAATGTAGCCTATATGGATATTAAGTTGTTGTCAAAATATCATTTTTTCAACAGTTGCAGATCTGCTATCGTGCTGATATACAATGAGAATCCTCTTCTCGTCGTGATTACTACATTTTATAGCATTTTTAAAAATATCTAATTATACTTTTGACAATGGGAAGCATAGGCTACTATGCTTAAGGATACCCATGAGTGAAATTATCAAATTCTAAACTATAAAAGCTAGATTTTTCAAATTTGTACCATAGATGTAGGCCTATACTAAATATAAGTAAAGAACTCACAAAAAATGTGTCCTCATGGTTCACAAGTTATGGGTAAGTTTACATTTTTGGAGAGCGAGAAACTCAAAAAGTTCCTTGCGTAACAATTTTTTTTTTCTCGGTCTCATAATTTGTGAACAGGCTCACCACACACACATATATATCTTTAAACAGCCCCGGGTTTCATGTACATTAATTAGATAAACTTCTAGAAATTTTTAAATATTGTATATTCTTTTCTTAAAAATTAAAAATATATTAAGAAACTGAAGAAAATCTGGAATTTTGAAATGGCCCGTGCTTCAACAATCAACCTTGTTACTGTTAAATTGTCTAGATTGTATTTTAGTTTGTAATAATCGATTGTGGGGTCATATACGCTCGACAAATATCGACAATTACTCATTAGTGGCCAATATACATGATCATGAAATTAGAAATAGTGAACAAATTAATATTCCATATTGTAGATTACACAAGAGCAACACAAACTTTTTAATTATGGGGATGAAATTACATAATAAGCTCCCCAATCAATAGCTTCAAAACTAGATTTTACAATTGGTTATTAAATAATCCTTTTTATTCTGTTTCTGAGTTTTTCAACACAAATTTGTATGAAATTGCATTTTAATAAATAAGTTTAATTGCAATTTAGTTAGTTTTCTTTAATCTAAAAGTTTCAAATCACTTCAGGTTTTCATTGTATTATTTAAATTTTATTGTTTCTTTTATTAGTATTTTTTAAAATGTATTTATATGTTTTTCAATGTATTCTGACGAAGCCTAAAACTGTATGTCTAATGGCCAAATAAACTGAATTGAATTGAATTGAATATATAGTTTTCTTTTTCTTAAGTAAAATTCTCGTGTTTTCCTTTAACAGTTTGTGGATTTGCTTCTAACATATTCACGTCATCAAACGGCTGATGTAACCCGTTCAATTCCGAACCCTCTCTGTTATCCTGGACTTTCCTGATGGCAAGTTCTGGAGCAAAGTTACTACTAGGGCATTCGATAAGTAATGGCAACAATGCTGTAAATCAGTGCTCCAAACGGTGACCATTGTACGTAAAAGAGCAGCGATTGTTTAATAAATTTTCAATATTGAAAGCCTCGAAGTAGCCATATTTTGTAAATACAGTGGCTATTTCTGATTTGTAGTAAACAGTATAGCCCTAAATTTACGAACAAAGATGCTTAATAAAAATCCAAGTTGCAAGAGAAAAACATGCAACTCAGTGCTTTAGGGCATTACAAGAAGCCTGTGGGAGAGAAGTCCTACCATACTGAACTATCGCATTCTCTTTCAATCAAGAGTTGACATCCAAAGAGCTTTAGATTGGTCAGTGAGAGAGATATCGAGAAATGCTGCTGCAGATGGAGTCCGCCGTCTTCTAAGAATTTGGCAAGGTATTGTTGACTTGGCAGGTGACTATATTTGAAGTATGTAATGTTTTTTTTTATTTTTTTAATGGGTTATTTTACGACGCTGTATCAACGTCTAGGTTATATGTATGTAATGTTAAAAGTAACCTAAATAATTTTAGTGTGAAAGAGTAATTATGCGGTCAGAGCGTCTGGCCGCGAAACCAGGTGGCCCGGGTTCGATTCCCGGTCAGGGCAAGTTACCTGGTTGAGGTATCTTCCCGGGTTTTCCCTCAACCGAATATGAGCAAATGCTGGGTAACTTTCGGTGCTGGATCCCGGACTCATTTCACCGGCATTATCACCTTCATATCATTCAGACGCTAAATAACCGAAAATGTTGATAAAGCGTCGTAAAATAACATAATAAAAAAGAGTAATTATGTAAATTGGAAATTTATCTTTTGAAGAGGTGGAGAAGTTCAAATATCTTGGAGCAACAGTAAGAAATATAAATGATACTCGGAAGGAAATTAAACGCAGAATAAATATGGGAAATGCCTGTTATTATTCGGTTGAGAAGCTTCTATCATCCAGTCTGCTGTCAAAAAATCTGAAATTTAGAATTTATAAAACAGTTATATTACCGGTTGTTTTTTATGGTTGTGAAACTTGGACTCTCACTTTGAGAGAGGAACATAGGTTAAGGGTGTTTGAGAATAAGGTGCCTAGGAAAATATTTGGGGCTAAGAGGGATGAAGTTACAGGAGAATGGAGAAGTTACACAACACAACTGAACACATTGTATTCTTCACCTGACGTAACTAGGAACATTAAACCCAGATATTTGAGATGGGCAGGGCATGTAGAACGTATGGGCGAATCCAGAAATGCATATAGAGTGTTAGTTGGGAGGCTGGAGGGAAAAAGACCTTTAGGGAGGCCTAGACGTAGGTGGGAAGATAATATTAAAATGGATTTGAGGGAGGTGGGATATGATGATAGAGAATGGATTAATCTTGCTCAGGATAGGGACCAATGGCGGGCTTATGTGAGGGCGGCAATGAACCTCGGGGTTCCTTAAAATTCAGTAAGTAAGTAAGAGTAATTGCAGTATGTTTCCATTACTTTTCAAATGCCCTAATATATAGGCCTACATAATTTGTATTAATTGAGAATTATTTTTAATAGAAGAAAAGGAAGAACAAGAGAGTAATTTTGATTTTTTTTAACCATTTGCTTTTTCGTGTTTATTATCTGTCCATATACAGTTCCTGTCTTTAATCTATTAACTTTTAAGGTATTTTTTTTATTTTTTACATGTAGGGAATTTTTGAGTAAATGAAATACAGCATATTGGTCATTTTCAGCTATTTCTAGGTCGTCAACATCCGTCTCCTAGCCAAGAGATATGGTGACGAATCACGCATCGATCTGCCTACATTTATCTCGTGGTCTCAAAATAATTCTCGTGGCAATATGTGAACACCTCCCACGCGCGGGGGAAACAACACCATTTTCCTCGCTGCTTTGTAGCGGACTAACCGCTCTCTTCTGACAAACACATCGCAATATCTTGCATCTCTCTCCCTCGGCGCCTGCGCCCCGTCCCTAACCCCTCTGATGGTCCGAGCGTCCTAGTTTCTCTGGATAGAGTTCAACACACTCTATCGAGGTGACTCATGACGTCACAATCAAGGACTTTGACACAACAAGCGCCTACGTAACTTCTATCACTTGAGTCTGTCTTGCATTGAACGCTTAGGTCTAGCCTTCGGATGAGGTAAGCCCTCTCGATGCAAAGACCAAGTGATATTATAACACATGTGTACCGTATTACAGCTTAAGTGTTGTGTACTTTTTTTTTATCTACAGAAATAATTACGAATTAGCCTTTCCATTTCGATAAGAAAATAATTTTCTCTTTTTTATTGACTTCTTGTTTACCTCAGAGTCATTCACATGTTGTAAACATGTTTATGTACGGCAAAAAAAATATTCCATTCAACGTTAAACTGGTCAGAAGTTTACAGAACCTGTAAAATAAAGTTAGAAATTACATTTTAGTATTTATTTACCCCTGTGGTTGAATTGAAAGTAAACATGATATAATCATACGAGAGTTGAAAACTACTTTTACCTTCATGGATCACTAATTTTCGTATTAATTAAAGAAGTATAGAAATGAAACACACGAATGTTTCCGGAGAGAACTTTCATTTTATACAATTTTAACAGCAATATAATCAATCCCTCTAAGTTTATAATTAATCGATGAAAGAATAATTTAAGAACATTACGTTTCCTATCATCTACGTATGACAACTACAGATAAATTGCCTTCATTATTTCTAAGCACACTTAAAACATCGATATCAAAGCTTCTGCGATCTATTACTTGCTGTTTGTATATGATGAATGTTCTTTAATTCGTGCCCAATATTTGGATACCTGTATAAGTTCTGACTTAGGTAAGATATCAACTGTTGTTGATATTTTGATGGGTTTAACTTCAATGGGATTTCTTTTGTTTAGTTTATTTATACACGCTCATATCGCGTGTTTAGGATCTGTGAGTATTCCAGTAAGCCGTTGTTACTAGATTGATAAATGAGTTCTATTTATAAACATACATTACTAACTTATTTTCACAAAAATCGAATGAATTTTATAAATGAAAAACATATACATAACACCAGAAGAAATGTCCCAACTCTTTTGGCAGAACCTAAATGCCACACTACAGCTGGATTAAGACACAGTAGGAATTATGGACCAAGATTATACAATTCAGTATTGAAAAATAATCCAGACCTAAGCAATTTACACATTCTTAAGTTTAAGAATAAAGTGAAAATGTTTGTATGATATTTGATAAATTTTATTATAATTTTTTTAAGTGTTACTAGCATTATATGGTACTAATTTTTATTGTATTTATCTGATGCATGTACCCTATAAGATAAAACATTGTAATAAATATAAATAGATCATTTTCTTAATTAATAACAGTGTATATCTCCAATAAATGATTCCTTAGCATCGCCACAGATACACTTGATTGTACTTGTCACTATATCTTGTCACTAGAAAGTTATTGAAATATATATTTTCCCTGCCATTCATAAAATATTTTGATATGATACCTCTTGCACAAAAGGAGAGATCTATAACTGAAACTCGATTAAAATATATTTCAGTATTATTTGTATTTATCCTGGTAATAATGAACAGTTTGACTCGTAGACATTTTGTTTTTTCAGCATTAACTTCCCATGATTTTACGAGAAGATTCGAAGAGAACGGCAGTTACGTAGACTTTCAGCTCCCCACTACTACCATTAATACACAACACAATGTCAATACGGCGGTTGCTGTCGTCTGCGATACAACGAACTTTTCTGTTGATTTTCGAGTTTGGCATTTTTTCCGGTTATTATATGCTTATTTAAGTTGTGTTAACTCTCGCTAGTGGTTTTATATTTTATTTTATCCGTCTTAGTATTTATTTTATTATTGTAAATATTTTTGTTTTATCACTATTATTATTATTATTATTATTATTATTATTATTATTATTATTATTGTTGTTATTATTAATTAATTATTTTGTATTACAATCTTTGTATCATTTCTGTCACGATTATTATTATTATTATTATTATTATTATTATTATTATTATTATTATTGTTACTATTATTTATATCATCAGCATTATTATTTGAACCCTGTAAAATTTATGTAGACTACTGGACTGTACCCGAGCACGAGCATTATGCTCATTTCGGGTATCTATTCATATGTATTCAATTCAAATGTAAATTGTAAATAAATTCGAAAATTTGAAATTTGAATTCAGTCAATACTTAACATAAAAACACAATAAAACATGTTATAACAACATTTAAACAGATTTAAAAATCTGTTTAAATGTTGTTATAACATGTTTTATTTAAAAATCTGTTTAAATGTTGTTATAACATGTTTTATTGTGTGATTTAAAAATCTGTTTAAATGTTGTTATAACATGTTTTATTGTGTTTTTATGTTAAGTATTAACTGAATAGAACTCATTTATCAATTAACATTGAACTTAACGGAACCAATATGCCTTTAAAATTACGTTGTTACTAGAGTTTAAGGTACAGTCGAATTTCTCGCATTTTGCTACTCGACTTCTGAAAATTCAACAAACTTTGAATGTAGGCCTAAATGTGCAAAAATGCGACAATCACATTGGACTTCAGAAACGAAGATGGTAATGGAGAAAATGAAATCAGAGATGTGTTTGAACTAATCTGAATTTAAATGAAATGCTAATGGCATGGACAATGTTCAAAAAGGTATTGAGCAATAGATGTTCGGGAATTGATTTCAAAGAGTTGGTGCAATTCATGTAAGTTAAGTGAACAATTTCTTCTAATTGATTTATATAATTCCATCGCATACTGTAAATTGTGAGCGAGGATTTAGTTGCATGAATCTTGTAAAAACTGGAATTAGAAACCGTCTTTCAGTAAAAGAGTTAGCACTCTGCCAACAATAAATCTTGAAGGGCCTACTAGTAAAGTGCCCAAAAAATAACGTATTTTAATGTGATGTAAATTCAGCAGTAATTGATTCTAAACATACCTATGTGTAATGATTTACTTATATAAGTATATACTTTGAGTGTGATAAGATGGATTGAAAGTAATAAAACTCCAAGAAACAAATTACATAACTTTTTGTTTCCGGATCCTTTACTAATTTTATCTTTCTCCACAATATTGCACATTAATTTAGCAATTTGTACAAATATAATTTTTCATTTGTTTATTTTTGTGACAATTATTTATTTTCTAGCTTAAAGCCTGGTTGTTAGTATTGTTGAGTTCCTGTTTCTATTGTGTGTTGTAGATGGCTTGTGTTCATGTAACAGAATATAGATTATTATTAATTTTATGCTCGACCATGCCGAATTGTAGTAGTTATACACCTGGTAGCAGTACTTTAATGCATGTCATTAAAGTACACCTATTCATTAAAGTTCAGGTTTTTTATTATTCTCGGATATGCAATCGAAGGACAACGAGGCAAACGTCACGGAGGCTGGAATTCCAATACTGTCGCAGAAGTTTATGTTCTGTTACTATAATAATTAGCGTTAATTGTAAATAATATTCTAATAAATTCAATCTGTCATCTCGTTTTTCAATGTCTAATTTAATTTCAAGGTTATATCAAGGTTAATATTTAGTTTACTCTGTAGGTTATAGGCTATCAAGGTCAATATGGAGATCTGTTCCTCGGAAAAAATCAATACTTTCGCGTCTGCGCACATCTCACAATTTACGAGGTATTGCACAAGGTCAGTTCCGCTCTTCAGTTAGATACAAAAAAAAATTCTGAATAATTTCAAGTTAGAAATATGGTCGAGCATAAAAAGTCGTATGAAACTCTCCTATAATGGTAATTAAGACGCTCGTATGAAAATTATGAAACGAGCTTGCGCTCGTTTCATAAACAAACATACTTGCGTCTTAATTACTATCATTATAGGCTCGTTGCATAATGTACTATTATGATATGGATGGTTGAGGCGTTGATGAATCATAGTATGTAAATTTTAAAACAGGCAATTACCTTTGTAACTGAGGGAAACCATGAAAAAACCCAGTCAGATTGGTCGGCCACGGAGTTTGAACCCGAGACCTTCCGAATGCGAGTTTCAAACGTTACCGTCTGAGCCAACTCGCTCGGTAATGTGGATTTTATTTCTTGTGATAGTTCGAAATGTTCCTTTTTTCTTATTTATTTCAGTTAGGCCTATGCATGGGGTATTAATAGACTACATAATTAGCCTTCGTTACAAATAAAAGCGAAAGTGGTTGCCATGGAAAAGAGTAGGTTGTTTGATAAAAAATTACTTCATGTTTGATGATGAAAAGTTTAGCCGATGATACAGACCTATTGTGAATTTTTGAGACAGGCCTCTTATGTCAGTGATAAACTTTGATATCGGTCGGTGATAATGTTTTTTCAAAGGGTTATCCGGCAAGAAAATTTATGCGGATAAGGATCATTGTCTTTCATACACCTCCATAAAAATGGGTTACGGAATCTGTACACCGAATTTTGACAAAAAAAAATGAAATTTTGGTTTCATCGTTCTTCGGTAGTTTAATATGTGTACACTATTAATATGATTTTATTTCTTCTAATTGTCAGCCTTTAGCCCTATCTTCAGCAAAAATATTGTACTTATTCTTAATGCAAAAAATGTTATCCATGAAAAAATTTTTCTTGCCAACCGCTGTGGAATTTTAAATTTATTTAGCACATTATATACATAAAAGTATGTTATATATGCACTATTTTTTCTACATTTGTATCTTTTATCACTTTTGAGAAAAATGAAAGCAAAATTGAGGATACGATTTCTGCTCATTTGAAGGACAAAACTGAAATTCTTTCAATCATTTATCAACAGTAATCTCACTAGAGGTTTAGATTTATCTAGAGAAAATCAAAACACGAGTGGGATTTAATTGACTATTACACGATTAGAAGAAAGTATATAAAGATTATGAGTAACAAAGTACTCCAATACAATAAAATATTGACTTACGAAAATACAACTGTCTTCAATTAATGTATTATTGTACCATCTAAACATTACAAATATTACGCTAGATGCTGCATGCTAAATGGCAGTGGTGTGTTATAATTATGTGATGTTATCAGGTGTGCCAACTATGGAATCTTCATTGAACTCTGTGGACGGTTATTGGTCAAGAAGACTTTGTTGATTCAGTTTCATTTTCATTAAAAGATTTGCATTCCACTTCAATTATCCGGATCCCAGTAATCAACGTCACTTGACAAATGATTTTCAATAAATCTTAGTATTAAACAATCTCTGATACATGACTATCCATAATATCATATAGCAGAAGCTATAACATAACCTAAATAATATAAACAAGTGTTAGAATAGTTTTAATTAGGGATGATGAAATAAACAAGAAACGTTCTAATTAACGATGATGAAATAAAAAACAAACATGAATAATTAAAAAAAAACAATTATTGAAAGTACAATTTTCAAATTTGAATGTTTTAGTGGTTGGTGGTTCAGTTGATGTTACAGTTACATGGTGTATCCCTCAACTTATTCAGGATTTCCGAATGGTGCTCTTCATATATAACCAGTGATCTTTATTAATTCTTGTTCTTGAATGCCAATGCGAGTCATATTTGAAAGTGCTGTGCATCGACTGGAGTGGTTTGTAATTTTCTGTTTTTTCACGTCCAAACCAGTGCAGTTTGAAATGTTGGCAAACAAAGAAACAAATGCTAGGGTAGTGATAAAAATAAACAAATGCTAGGGACGCGATAAAAATAAACAAATGCTGAGGACGCGATAAAATTGTGCGATAAGCAGCCATGATTGGTTGAAAGACGTCTTTTCGTACCGTTTTATAGGTCAAAAGTAGTGTGACGTAGTAAAAGTGTAATAGTCAACAGTAATCTCACTAGACGTTTTGATTTATCTAGAGAAAATCAAAACTCGAGTGGGATTTAATTGACTATTACACGATTAGAAGAAAGTATATAAAGATTAGAAGTAACGAAGTACTCCAATACAATAAAATATTAATTGGCTTACGAAAATACAACTGTCTTCAAATGTATTATTGTACCATCTCAACATTACAAATATTACGCTAGATGCATGCTAGATGGCAGTAGTGTCTTTATACAGACACTGTAATGATTACTATTCAATAAATCTTAATATTAAATAATCTCTGATACGTGACTATCCATAATATCATATAGCAGAAGTTCTTTTTATCCTCTCAGAGCAGAAGCCATAACATAACCTAACTAATATACACAAGTGTTAGAAAAGTTTCAATTAACGACGATGACATAAAAAATAAACATGAATAATTTTAAAAGGAATAATTATTGAATGTACAATTTTCAAATTTGAATGTGGTTGGTGGTTCAATTGATGTTATATTGGACGTGTGCGTAATAGAAGTGGAACTCGTTGATTTAGCCTGCATGGTATATTCAACTTATTCAGAATTTCCGAATGAATAATTTTAAAAGGAATAATTATTGAATGTACAATTTTAAAATTTGAATGTAGTTGGTGGTTCAATTGATGTTATATTGGACGTGTGCGTAATAGAAGTGGAACTCGTTGATTTAGGCCTACATGGTGTATTCAACTTATTCAGGATTTCCGAATGGTGCTCTTCGTTTATTTGTAAATCGGATTTCAGAAGATGCATAGGTATGATCAGTGATTTTGATTAATTCTTGTTCTTGAATGCCAATGCGAGTCATATTTGAAACTGCTGTGCATCGACTGGAGTGGTTTGTAATTTTATATATAAAGAGTGCGTCAGAAAGAACGGATGGATTTCAAACTATCGATACGCAACGAGGAGAGAGATATAGTGAGGGGGACCACGACTGTTGGGTCAGCCATAGAATGCAGTTTCAGTTGAGAATATGGTGTTGGTCTGGTGTACAACGTGCTTTCATCGTAGAGACATTTTTGAAAAATGAAGAGTCTGTGATCGCCACTCAGGACTCATTTCGACATCGGATGTCACGCTAGGATTCCAACTCGGAATGCAATTTTGCGGTGGGTGGCTTCATTTCGTATCACAGGTTCAACATTAAAGAAGAAATCACCTGGACGAAATTCTATTGCACTGAGATTGTCCGAGGCTACGGTAAGATCTCGCGCCCTGCGACTTCTTTCTTTGGGACCATTTGAAGGCGTTAAGTTTGTAAACATCGATCACATACACTGGACGAACTGAAGACAGCGATTCGTGAAGAAATCGTGGCAATTGCACCAGCTATGACTGTGAAAGTGATGGCGAACATCAGAAAACGCCTCGATGCCTGTATTGAAAGCCAAGGACATCATATGGATAATGTTGTTTTCCATAAATAAACTGCATATATTGGTGAATATGTTGATAACAATAAATTTTTGATTTGATGAATCTTTACAATTTTCTTGCCATGTGAAATCCATCCGTTCTTTCTGACGCACCCTGTATTTTTGACGTCCAGACCAGCGCAGTTTCAAATGTTGGCAAACAAAGAAACAAATGCTAGGAACGCGATAAAATTAAACAAATGCTAGGGACGCGATAAAATTAAACAAATGCTAGGTACGCGATAAAATTGTGCGATAAGCAGCCATGATCGGTTGAAATACGTCCTTTCGTACCGTTTTATTGGTCAAAAGTAGTGTGACGTAGTAAAAGTGTAATAGTCATCATAATACTCTGCTGTCTGAAATTGACTGAGCATATTTAGGAACTAAATCAACTGCTTTCCCAAAACACGCTATGAAATGTTTAATATAAAACAATTTTTATCTCGAAATGGAAGGAAAAACGAGCAAAATTGTATTAAACATTTTTGTTTGAAATATCTCAAAGAATAATCCCCTGAAATTAATGGCATTATTTACTGCTAACCCTTTATATTGATTGCATCTTGGATGAAAATTTTACCCAAACATTAAGAAATATGACTTTTTTTTTTTCCTTTAATTGTATTCTACACATCGTGAAATTCCTGTTGTCATTACGTTAGCAGGCACGAATAGAATATTTCGCCCGTCACTACTTATAATGCATCATTTATCTGCAGTAAACTTGTTGACAGGTGCGTTACGTTAGAATTTCATTCTCAGATAAGGATCTGAAAGGTCCAAACAAACCCCAATCCCCGACAACCTAATGAAAAAAATTATCGTCAGACTAAACTCAACAAAGACTAGGAAAGAGATTCAATGCATACTTTCACTTCTTGTCGAGAAGGCAGGTGTTGAAACATGGGGACAACGACCACTTTTATACGACGAACATTATATCATCAGATGTCTAATTCACAAAGAAAAGCTGACAATGAAACTAAAGAAATGTGAGAGTTGTCCACAACTCAGACCAGAACTTGTGGTTCGCAGGTCCTGCAGGCACAGCTCCAAGTACAATCTTCAATTAAAAAAGCAGAACTGACAGCAAATTATGTTCCATTAGTTTCCTAAGACCAGACAGCCTCTGAATCGTGACCCCTTCAGGGATCTGGCCCAGTAATCAGCATGTCAGGGAAAGCGCTGATCGCTGACTTCCGTTTATGAAGGCAATGAGAAATGAGTCATGAATGATTCTGAAAGTGACAGCAGTGATTCAAGAACAGGTTTGCGTCAGATGAAGTCCTCAGGCTCTCTGCGATTACTACGACCCCTGGTTATATGTTTCAGCAGTTTCGTTTTCAATTCAGGACTCTGCTACTACTACTACTACTACTACTACTACTACTACTACTACTACTACTACTACTACTACTACTATCACTACTACTACTACTACTACTATCACTACTACTACTATTATCACTACGACTACTACTACTACTACTACCACTACTACTACTATTATCACTACTACTACTACTACTACCACTACCACTACTATTATCACTACTACTACTACTACTATTATCACTACTACTACCACTACTACTACTATCACTATTACTACTACTGCTACTACTACCACTACCACTACTATTATCACTACTACTACTACTATTATCACTACTACTACTACTACTACTATTATCACTACTACTACCACTACTACTACTATCAATATTACTACTACTACTGCTACTACTACCACTACCACTACTATTATCACTACTACTACTACTATTATCACTACTACTACCACTACTACTACTATCACTATTACTACTACTACTGCTACTACTACCACTACCACTACTATTATCACTACTACTACTACTATTATCACTACTACTACTACTATTATCACTACTACTACTACTACTACTACTATTATCACTACTACTACCACTACTACTACTATCACTATTACTACTACTACTGCTACTACTACCACTACCACTACTATTATCACTACTACTACTACTATTATCACTACTACTACCACTACTACTACTATCACTATTACTACTACTACTGCTACTACTACCACTACTACTACTATTATCACTACCACTACGACTTCTACTACTACTACTACTACTACTACCACTACTACTACTATTATCACTACTACTACTACTACTACTACTACTACCACTACCACTACTATTATCACTACTACTACTACCACTACTACTACTACCACTACTACTACTATTATCACTACTACTACTACTACTACCACTACTACTACTACTATTATCACTACTACTACTACCACTACTACTACTACTATTATCACTACTACTACTACTACCACCACTACTACTACTACTACTACCACTACTACTACTATTATCACTACTACTACTATTATCACTACTACTACTATTATCACTACTACTACTACTACTACCACTACTACTACTATTATCACTACTACTACTACTACCACTACTACTATTATCACTACTACTACTACTACCACTACTATTATCACTACTACTACTACTACCACTACTACTACTACTACTACCACTACTACTACCACTACTACTAATATTATCACTACTACTACTACCACTACTACTACTATTATCACTACTACTACTACTACTACCACTACTACTACTATCACTACTACTACTACTACTACTACCACTACCACTACTACTATTACCACTACCATTACTACCACTACCAATACTACCACTACTACTAATATTACCACTACCACTACCACTACCACTACTACTATTATCACTATCACTACCACTACCACTACTACTACTACTACTACTACTACTACTACTACTACTACTACTATACAGGGCTTTCATTTCAAAACATCCCAGTCTAAATAACTAATTATTTAAATTGAATTCAATTTAAACAAAAATCACGTCAATTTAAATATTGAGGGGGAAGTCTGAAACCAGGCTTAATTGAATTTTAGATTTCACCCCCCACCTCCCAGCCACTCCCAATTTGAAATTTCAAACGGTACCCCTATATTTTTATACTTAAATATGAAAGAGCATTCAATTGTGTATACACTTCATTAATTTGTTTCCGCATCTTTTGTTTTTATCGTCGTCTGGCAACCTGTATTTTTGTTATTATTAGTTGATTAAAGGGTGAAAACAAAGCTAATTTTATTTCTTTATTTTATTTTTATTTATTTATTTAACCTGGTAGAGATAAGACCATCAGGCTTTCTCTTCCCCTCTACCAGGGGATTACAACTACAATATTAAGAATACAATTACAATTATAATTACAATTAATATTAAATTTACAAATACAATAGAAATCAAAGTACTAAAAGATTAACTGATTAATAAAAGCTAGACAGTTTATTGTAAAAGTTAAGAAGAGAGAAGCATTTCTTTTATTGATTAAGTAAAAATTAAACCTACTCTACGCAGGAAGAAAATGCTTAATAAGCTTGCTTTTGAACGCTACTAAATTCCGACAGTCTCTGATGTCACTAGGTAAGGTATTCCACAAGCGCGAGAGCGAGATTGTGTATGATGATGAATATGATGATGTCTTATGTGTTGGTATGGCTAGTATGCGGCTACTTTGCGTGCGTGTGAAGAGATTATGATATGATGACAGGTAACAAACGGGAAGCAAGGTAGCTAGGTGTAGAAGTGTGAAGGACTTGGAAAAGGAGAACAAGAGAATGAAAATTTCTACGTTCTACGCCGTAGCCAGTTTAGAGTTTGGAAGGATGGGGTAATGTGGTCAGCGTGTAATTTCGTAAATTTAATCAATAAGGATGATTTATGTTCTCTCTTGAAGAGTATACACCATTTTAAAATAATTTAATACACAAACACAACTATTACATGAAATGCTCAATAAGTTTTTGTAGCTTTATTCTCTTCAGCTCTAGTCAACAATAACAACAGTCCAGGAATTGATAGTCGAAAAGATTCACACATCAATATATTGCCAATGAAATTATAAGTAAATAACATATCATGTCATTACAGAGAAATTGATTCATTTGAAAATAAATAGCACAGTTAAGTAATTTAAAATTAGACTGTTAAATTAGCTGTTACTACCTTTATACTCTCCGCATTTATTTATCACTCCATTTGCATACCAATAGTAATTAATTCATTATGATATCACATTCGTTTTCACTTTATGTTTTATCATGACTGGTTGGAACAGAAACTGCTTTATTTTAAATACATATTGATTTCATTCATCCAAGGCATACTGTAACTATTGATGTCATTGTATTGACGGAAATTGTCACCAGATTTCTCGAATGTCAAGGAGATAAACTTTTCAGGTTAAAATAGTATTACTAGTTTTTAATCTCTTAGGAACAAAAGAAATGGAAATATAAACATTGGAAATTTATCTTTTGAAGAGATGGAGAAGTTCAAATATCTTGGAGCAACAGTAACAAATATAAATGATACTCGGGAGGAAATTAAACACAGAATAAATATAGGAAATGCCTGTTATTATTCGGTTGAGAAGCTTTTATCATCCAGTCTGCTCTCAAAAACCTGAAAGTTAGAATTTATAAAATGGTTATAGTACCGGTTGTTAGGTGTGGTTGTGAAACTTGGACTCTCACTTTGAGAGAGGAACATAGGTTAAGGGTGTTTGAGAATAAGGTGCCTAGGAAAATATTTGGGGCTAAGAGGGATGAAGTTACAGGAGAATGGAGAAAGTTACACAACACAGAACTGCACGCATTGTATTCTTCACCTGACATAATTAGGAACATTAAATCCAGACGTTTGAGATGGGCAGGGCATGTAGCACGTATGGGCGAATCCAGAAATGCATATAGAGTGTTAATTGGGAGGTCGGAGGGGAAAAGACCTTTATGGAGGCCGAGACGTAGATGGGAAGATAATATTAAAATGGATTTGAGGGAGGTGGGATATGATGATAGAGAATGGATTAATCTTGCTCGGGATAGGGACCAATGGCGGGGTTATGTGAGGGCGGCAATGAACCTCCGGGTTCCTTAAAAGCCAGTAAGCAAGTAAGGAAGAAAAGAAAACATTATTGAAATGAGAAATGGTTAAAAAAAATAAACAATTATATTTACCTAGGCTACATTGTAACTTCAAAAATGCAGGCTTAGGAATAATAAATGAAAAGAAAAAATTGCTAAAAATATGGAATATGGATGTGAAAGTAAAGGAAAATTAAATAACGAGGTGTAGAGCTGAAATAGGTCAAGTGACGTAATCCATAAAGAAGAAGAGAGAGCAGGAGGAGGTGTATTTAGAAAAAGAAAAAGAAGTAACTACTGAAAAAAGAAGTATTACATTAATTTAAGTAAAAGTCAGACTGGCAGTTTTGCGGGGTTAAATATGGAGCTGTATAATAATACAAAGGGTTTTCCATTTTAATAAATATCCTATTTGTCAGGGAAATAAAACACAAGAAATTACCGTCACTAGCAGTGTGTAATTTATCATTTTTAAATCCCTTAGTTGCGAGCGTTGTAAACAAGGAAATAACATTCCCACACCGCTCTTTATATATGAGTACAATGACTTTTTTTATAATGCGAACCATGTACAAGATAACCCAGCGTTCTCAAGTAACCAACAGTAGATGTCACTGCAGAATTTTACTCTTTGCTGACTGAATCACTGATGAGTGACCCGCCTGTTAAACTGATTCTGGTGGTGTCAATTGTAGGATTAAGATTAACTGCTTGTCCCTTGAGACGTCTGTTAAGCTTGGTCCTGTACTAGGGTGCCATCCTAGAAAGTCGACCGACACATTTTCAGGCCAGTTTTGTCGCACCTATAATTTCTAAACTACACGATATATTCCGATGAAGTAAACGACGATCGACAGACTAAGGATCACTGTATCGAACGTGACTTTGGATTGGAGAGTGTAACGTCATCTAGCGATATCGGAGGGAGAAATTGGAGAGTCGCGCGGCACCAGAGACAGTGTAACTCGAGACTGCGAAGTGATAGAACGTTCGCAGTGGATTCAAACGAAGCATGCTACAATCTCAATTGAACAACAATCAGTAGGTAATATATAATCTGTGGCGCTACAGCCCGTGAAGGGCCTAGACCGACACATTCATTTATTTTTAGGATTCAGTTAATAAAGGCATTTGTTGAAATACTTTCAATTACGATAGGTAAATCTGTGATTTGCTCCACAAATTTCAGAACATTGGCCATATAAAACACCAGGCCGATTAATTAAGAATCTAACTTGATTTAGTCGCCCTGGTGTTGCATCGGTTTTCACACCAAGGCTTGGAATTATTCATGAATGTAAGACGTCGGCTGCTGTTACGATGATCCGAATAAATGTATTTATAGGTAGGACTGTAATTATCAACGTCTAATTGTCGGAATATATTAAGGTTTATTTCATCTTGGGGAATTATGTATGAGTCAAATTCTACTTTTGCAAAATCTGAATATTCATAACTTCAATATCATTGGTGTCCAATAGTTTTCAATGTTACTGCTGACCTCACGCCCACATGCCGAAGCAGAGGTGGACGATCATCCAACCAGAGTGGAGGTATCGTGTGGTTAGCACGATAATCCCCCCAGCCGTTATAGCTGGCATTCGCAACCGGATTTCGCTACCTATCGTAGCTCCCCAAGTGCATCACGATGCTGGGTGGGCACCGGTCCCATACACTGGACGAAATTTCATGAGAAAATTTCTTCCTCCATGAGGACTCGAACCAGCGCGTATTCCGTAACGTGAGTCCTAGGCAGGATGCTTTAAACCACGACGCCACGGCGCGGGACAATCAGTAGGTAGTCGAAGAATTAAATTCGAAAAACTGACGAGCGAAATTGTGAGAAGAGAGAAAATGCAAAATGTTGAGGCATACCGTCGCATAAGGTGCAAATCAAAATTTTATAGGCGAATGAAAAAAAAAATCTATCTTTAAGATAAATAAAAAAAAAAATGAAATATTTCTTAAAATGTAGGGTCCTGAAACTTTGGTGACACATAGATTAGGGTCTGCAGATTTATGTTTTAACGAAAAAAGTGTTTGTTTAGTAGAAATTATCCGAATTTTACTCGTCTCTCCCCTTGAGAGAGAGAGAGAGAGAGAGAGAGAGAGAAATATTTTCTGGATATCGAACCGAGACTCGGTGTACATATAATTACCATAATGAAAATCAATAAACTCATCCCATTTACATGCATTGAGACACATGGAATATGTAGGTACAGGTCTCGCTAGTACGGATTACCGACGGAAGGAATGCGAATCAAACAATGCGATAAGGAAGAGCGGGCGAGAGGAAAGGTCACGAGATAACTTGAATGATATTCAAGCGTACAGTCGGAAGAGAAATGACATCGATAGAATCAGTCTTGTGTTGTGACAGTTACATTACGACTTTAGTTTGTTCTACTGTATGTGAATACGTGTCTTGTATCGCATAGTATTATTATGTCATTCGTGAACATATGTTGCGCGTTTAATTAGCTTCGAATTTTTCTCTTGCTACGTTCTTTATTTCCACAGCGATGTCCTCATCTGTTCATCTTCTTGGAAGAGACAGCACTTCCATCGGCTCGCTCCTCTCCCCCCTCGGCGTGCCTACACACACAAGTCAAAACAGACAGCAACGCCACCATTTGTTTTCGGTAATCGTTTCTTGCGCGAGCTATAGACCTATAAACGTTTTTTTTTTAGTTTTCTTTTGTTGGGTATTTAACGATGCTGTACCAATTACTCGGTTATTTAGCGACGGTGGGATTGGTGCTAGCGAGATGGTATTTGGCGAGATGAGTCCGACTGAGTGAGTCGGTGGCTTCCAGACTTTCATCTCTTCGACTCTAGAATGAGGTGATGTGGTCGGCACCAAGCTCCTACCGTCTTTAACCTCCAGGGAAAAACCCTGTGCTCAGTTTGTCACCAAGCTAAGTCGATCTCGTGGCCGTTCTAGAAATTTTGGAGAAAAGAAAAGTTCCGCTACCATCCACAGTTGAACTAGGGACCTTTGAGTCCACAGTCAGTTGCCCCACCAATACACGTATGACAACTGCAGTGAAGACTAAATCTAAAGGCCCATTCACAATGACAATTAAACATAACCGTAACATAAACACAGAAGTTTGGGCCCAGGATACCAAATGGGATCATTCACAATGATTCACATAAGCATTGACATAAACATTACCGTAAGACGTTAACATGACAGTTTGCAAACTCCAAACTTTTATGCCTATGCTTACGTGATTTGCAAACAGAACACAATCGTGGAGCGCTGAAATATACGACAGAATATGAGGAAATGGCGTCGTTGTTATGTTTCCATGGTTACCAAGTATGTTTGCGGTTAGGTTTATGTTCCCATCGTGAATGATGGTATGACTTCTTGACATTACTGTAAAGGCTCATTCACAATGAAAATTAAACATAACGTAAGCGTTAACTTAACGTTACAGTAAAATCAAGAAGTCATACCATCATTCACGATGGGAACATAAACATAACAACAAACATACTTGGTAACCATGGAAACATAACGACGCCATTTCCTCATATTCTGTCGTATACTTCTGCGCTCCACGATTGTGTTCTGTTTGCAAATCACGTAAGCATAAGCATGAAAGTTTGGAGTGTGCAAACTTTCATGTTAACGTCTTACGGTAATGTTTATGTCAATGCTTATGTGAATCATTGTGAATGATCCCATTTGGTAGCCTGGGCGCAAACTTCTGTGTTTATGTTACGGTTATGTTTAATTTTCATTGTGAATGGGCCTTAACGTTTATATTCTTAAGTTAACGATTACGTTATGTTTAATTTTCATTGTGAATGAGCCTTAAATCTAATTCTTTGCACAACGCATAATTTTATATTTAGATTGAAGAGAATTCATATTCACACAGAGACCACTCCGTGTGTCTACTGTACAAGGGATGCACCTGTTTCATTCAATCTCCGTTGATTTTATGTTATTCTCGGTACAGAAATCCTGCACATCCATAGAAATGTCTATAAACTTTTAGCAGAGTGGGTTCGTACCACCCTTAACCTTTTATCTTATATTTTTACGTTTCTCCCCTGCACCGGGGATGTGATGGGTGTCTAGGTCGGTCGATCAAGTGCGTAGTATTGATCCGAGGGCGACCCCACGCGTCGGGCGAATTGTTGGGGTAGTAGAGCCACGCACGCACGAACGAGGTTCCCCTCGCAGACGCTGGGTACGACTATCGAGTTCCTACGTCTGGCGACAGATGGCAGAACACTCCAACACTACATTGTATCGTTGTATTGGCTCCCAATTCAAAATCGTACGATTTTATAACGAATGTAATAATAGTAAAGATGATGTTTGTAAAAAAGAAACACCAGTAGATATATTAAGATCCCTGGTTCTTGAAACAATTAACCTCAAGTATCCAGAAAGTGAGTGGCTTCGTGTTTATACAGACGGATCCAAATCGGAGGATGATATTAATGTTGGTGCCGGTGTATACAGCGATATCTTTGCCTCCTATACAACGGTAGGCACTCATAGGTCAGCTTATGACGGTGAAATTGAAGCTATCAGGGTAGCCTTAGCTCAACTGATATGTCATCAAACTAAATTCAAGAATGTCGTCATCCTGTCAGACTCCAAAGTAGCCATAGAATCTGTAGGTTCCTCAGACCCTGAGTCTTCACCAATCCAAGACTGTCAAAATGCCATACAACTATTACAAGCAAAACACAAAATCGTGGTACTACAGTGGGTCCCTAGGCACTGCAACTTATTTGGCAATGAGCAGGCCGATGCCTTGGCAAAAAAAGGTGCTAAAAATTTACAAACATTTCCCAAACCAACACCCTGCAAGACAATAAAATTATACATCAAAGAAGTTGCCCACAACATCCACTCCCATGAGATTGCAGAAAGAACCTATGGCAAACACTGGAGAAGGGGCCTTCTATCAATACCTAACGGACCAAGAAAATTGGCAGTCGCGCATTTCCGCCTTGCAACTAGACATCACTGCTTGGCACAGCATCTCCACCGTTTCGGTATTTATCAACATCCAACCTGTACCCTTTGTGACCTTCAAGAAGCGATGAATAGGGATCATCTCCAACGCTGCTCAGCTCTAAAATCACTGACTGAATGTGCCAGATACTGGGAAGCGAGAAGCCTCATGCCTCTTTTTAGTTCTTTAAGGATTTTGTTTAGTTTCTTCATTAGATTTAATTTTAAGTTGTATTAAGTAAATTGTTTTAATTTTGAGGTTGTGTATAGGTAAAAGATAAGTTATCTATGTACCTGTCATTCGAATAAATAAATAAATAAATAAATAAATAAATAAATAAATAAATAAATAAATAATAGTAAAGGCTGGTTCACAATAAACCGGAAACGAGAATCGGAACGAAAACGGTAAAATTGTTAAAATGTGTACATTTAAATGTGAGCATTCAGAATTAACTAAAAGCTTGGCGGAGCCCGGGATCGGGAACGAAGAGTTGGCCAAGTTTCAACTTTGGCGTTCACGTTTCCGATCACAGCCCACTAGATTCATTCTATTGCCATCTAAAAGCTATTTTGTCGTCGTATATTTTGTAGCAAGAAGACTGTGACATAACCTATGTATTATTTTGTTCTGTGCTGTGCATCATGGAGCAAGTTTTATTTGATGAAATTCTAATTTTGAATGTTGAGGAAAATCCTCACGTTTACGATAAACGGCGCGCCTAGTATAAAGATGAGAAAAGAAGAAGAATACGTGGCTTTCAATAACTGCGTCTTTGAACACCGATCGTAAGTGAATCATATTTTATTACTGTATTGGTTGTATTACACACTATTTATTCATGCTCCAATTCAATAACTACTGTTGTGTTCATTTTTATTCTATTACAAATGTTTCTTCCCTAATTATTTTACGTTATGGTAGACTTAAAATACGTTGTGAAAATAAAGATGCATGGGCATATTTACAGTACCGTAACTAATGAAATGTTTCAGTTGAAATTTCGAAGTTGGTTAACCTGTGTTTATGTTGGCTGCCTTGTACTCATGAGAGAACGCCATTGGTCAATTATACACAAATAACATCAGACTGCGTAATATCGACTTTACATATCGTTATTGACATGTATATCGATATGCATAGTCGTCTACGTTCTCGGTTTATTGTGAATCAAAAACTTTCATATTCACGTCCTCTGCTTCTCGTTTTCATTCTGGTTCTCGTTCCCGGTTTATTGTGAACCAGCCTTTACTTGATTAATTCTTAAAAGGATAAAATTTGTATATTAAAATGTTCAATATTGAAAGTTGAGTGCAATTTTGCTAGTGAAATTTACAGAAAAAAGTCTAGAGGCTGTAAAATTTGTGAAAATAAGAACTAGGCCTACTTCATTTTTTGCGAATGAACACATTCAATTTTGCAAACATTTCTGAGCAGGGCATATATAAAATTTCGAAGGCTGTTGATAGTTACATTGATATAGCATATTTAAATATGAACAAATGAAAGTAGGTCTACAATACACAGTATTAAAACAGTAATTTTTAGACGGTTGAAAGCATTCCCTGAAGTAACTCGCTTTGGTAAATTTAATTAATTTTTATTCTACTTCAAATAATGAAATTGTTAGTGTGTGTATACATATCATAGTCCTTTCGCCCCTATACAAGGCTTTCATTTCAAAACTTCCCATTCTAAAGAAGTTACTCATTGATGGCGTTTAAGGAATCCGGAGGTTCATTGCCGCCCTCACATAAGCCCGCCATCGGTCCCTATCCTGTGCAAGATTAATCCAGTCTCTATCATCATAGCCCACTTTCCTCAAATCCATTTTGAAAAAACTATGTAATTTAAATTGGATTTAATTAAACAAAAAACACATCACTTTAGATACTGAGGGGGAACTTTAAAATCAGTAATAACTGCTTAATAGATTTCATATTTTGTTTTCTATCGTCGCCTGGCAACCTGGATTGTTGTCAAGAATTGAAAAATAGAATAACCCAAGAATGCAATCGGGTTAGTCAGGAAACACACCAAAACGTTCGCGAGGAGTTCCAAAATAGGCTGTATTACTGTCAACCGTGTTTCTATTCTACAACCATCCGACTTACTCTGTACGTGTTAAAATTTAAATCGATTTACTTCCTACATAATATATATATATATATATATTTTTTTTCAGTTCAAACGCGTCTGTTACATGTGATGCGTCTACCATAACCAGCAGAAAATCAGAAAGTTAAGTTTGGTACTCAATTTAAATTAAACGATTAATTGTTGTTATAGTATCATGATTTAACTCTATTAATCCCCACAGACGTATGACTGTATTCTACTTATATAAGCACTTAATCAAAACCGTTAACATTATGAGTAGTGTTTAATATATTGGTAAAAATTTGAGATTTCATGAAATTGGATTCTGTTCCTGAATCCCGGTAGAAAATTCATGTTTCTTTTGTTATACGTGAAATGAATGTACACTGTCCGTATCTATTCTTTTAGAGTTGCTATAAGATTGATCTTATGTTACCCGCATGACCAGTTTGAACCAAATTCTTGACGTTGATGATGTTGATAAACCAATCGATTTTGATGTTCAAGAACTACCACTAACATTTTTGCTATTAATGTACATTACCTTGACTATTAAACTCTTATTACGTCATACTACTTTTGACCAATAAAGCGGTACGAAAGGACGTATTTCAACCAATCATGGCTGTTTATCGCACAATTTTATCGCATCCCTAGCATTTGTTTAATTTTATCGCGTCCCTAGCATTTGTTTCTTTGTTTGCCAACATTTGAAACTGCGCTGGTCTGGACGTCAAAATATATATATATATATATATATATATATATATATATATATATATATATAATTACAAACCACTTCAGTCGATGCACAGCAGTTTCAAATATGACTCGCATTGGCATTCAAGAACAAGAATTAATAAAAATCACTGATCATACCTATGCATCTTCTGAAATCCGATTTAAAAATAAATGAAGAGCACCATTCGGAAATCCTGAATAAGTTGAATACACCATGTAGGCCTACATCAACGAGTTCCACTTCTATTACGCACACGTCTAATATAACATCAATTGAACCACCAACCACATTCAAATTTGAAAATTGTACATTCAATAATTATTCCTTTTAAAATTATTCACGTTTATTTTTATATCATCGTCGTTAATTAAAACTTTTCTAACACTTGTGTACATTATTTAGGTTATGTTATAGCTTCTGCTATATGATATTATGGAGAGTCACGTATCAGAGATTGTTTAATATTAAGATTTATTGAAAATCATCTGTCAAGTGACGTTGATTACTGGGATTCGGATAATTGAAGTGGAATGCAACTGTTTTAATAAAAATGAAACTGAATCAACAAAGCCTTCTTGACTAGTAACACTGCCTTCGTGATATAGATCGAGAACTTTTCGACGAGAAGGCATTGCTAGTAATCATAACTCACTACTGCCATCTAGCATGCATCTAGTGTAATATTTGTAATGTTGAGATGGTACAATAATACATTTGAAGACAGTTGTATTTTCTAAGTCAATTAATATTTTATTGTATTGGAGTACTTCGTTACTTCTAATCTTTATATAATTTCTTCTAATCGTGTAATAGTCAATTAAATCCCACTCGAGTTTTGATTTTCTCTAGATAAATCAAAACCTCTAGTGAGATTACTGTTGATAAACAAACTGGAAATGACGGAGTAAACCAAATATCTCCATGTGTTTAGCTTTCAGTCACATTGAGTATACTAGAAAATATTTTTTTCCAGTATATTTTTTATTCAAAAAGCAACTCATTTCAACTTCTATGCTATTCTCTTAGATACACCTCTATATTTAAAATTATTTTACATTTGAACTGGATATTTGTGAATGTCTTGCTACATTCAACAGAAGTTACGAGAGAAAGGTTTAACGCTGTAAGTTAGGCAGCACACCGTGTTCTTGTGTCATTTGTGTAGCATAACCTGAAGGTGCAAGCTCTGAATTTGACTTCCACGCGAGAGAGCTCAAACATCGTCGCAGCCAGAAGGAACTCGTTGTAGTGCAAACATTTTCTTACCAGTGTCATATTCGTAGTTGCATTGCAATTCTATACGTTTTACGTCGTTTTAGATACTTCTACCACCACATAACTTTGTAAATCTACATTTATGTCCCATGTTTAAAACGGGGTTAAGTGAAAGTTCGATACCACACAGCCATAAGAGATTTCGTCCCAGTTATAAATTCGAGAACGGCTCTCAAATCAAATTATTCTTGAAGCTTTTTTTTCTGAATTGTCATCACAATATATTACCTTGCAATTCTGATAGTTTATACTGTATTTTTGATAATATAGTAACAGTAATAATAGTAGTATTTCTTTTAAATACAAATACACATACAAATGTATAATGAAAGGTAAAATATAATACAAAGGTACATAATAATAATAATAATAATAATAATAATAATAATAATAATAATAATAATAATAATAATAATAATAATAATAGCAAAAAAGAAACAAAATACACATTCCTCTCCGTAAAGATTCCTCGGTGGTTAAATATTGGAATCTTACAATTGGATTTGAGGTTCGCGGGTTCAAAACCACCCGAGAATAATCGGTTTTAAAAGGCGGAAAAATCTACGTATGTCTTCTATCAAAACAGAACTGAAGTTATAATATTAATGTACATATTTATGATATATGAAAGATCTCTGTACTTTATGGAGAGCTCCAGGCAAACTTTTCCGGCCACAATGAGACTACTGGGTGTTCAGTTCAAAGTGTGTCATGGCTCGCTGTATATCGTCATGTGTCTAGTCGATGAGCCTAGAGAATTCAATCTTCCTACACTTCCGCAGAGGTGTATTACTTATGTGTCAGAGAAGTTGCCTACCAAGTAAGGCGTTCATTCTGAAGAGTACTTACCGATACGTACGGTAATGCCGGTAGTGGCAAGAATGTGAACTGTTTCGAAACATGTACTGAGGTGAGTTTTTTCTTACTGTCGGGATATGTGGAGAGGGTTAAGACGATTACTTACGTACTTGTTGACATTAACTTGGACGGTCAACATTTGTATTGTGGAATGTTGCCGTACGCAACCGATGGTAACAAATACCCTGCGTATGACTTGGTCGCGCAAAACTCAGTTCGAAAGAGGTTATGGTAGCACACAGACCGTACAGACCGGCATCTGTTGCTACGACGTACAAGTTATACCGTACACATTCTCAAGTTCAGATTGAACACCTTGATTAATAGGCAACTTCTCTGACACTAAAGCTGAAACTCGCTTCAAATCGCTGACTCATCAACAGTGACGTCATGCCACACTTTGAAATGAACACCCAGTATATCAATGGTCTCGGTGCTTATGGGAGTTCTTCATCCTCCACTCGTAGGGCATATTATACCATAGCACAGTAACGCTATATCCTATATCAATGTCCACGTTGCTTATGGGCTTCTCCCACATACTACATATCCACATTATACCCTATCGTCTCCACTGGAAGGAATGGTGAACGGGAGAAGAGCTCGGGGCAGAAGAAGATATCAGATAATAGACGACATTAAGATATATGGATTATATGAGGAGACAAAGATGAAGGCAGAAAATAGGAAGGATTGGAGAAAGCTGGGTTTGCAGTGAAATACCTGCTCTTGTGCAGAACAATGAATGAATGAATCCTCGTATTCTCCATTTCTTTCACAAAACCTCTCTTCTACATTTTCTTTATAATCCTTTGCTTTGTTCTGTTCATCCCGTTTTGATTAGGAACGTTATTTGAGCAGTGGAATTTAACACATATCGCAGTTTCGTTCCTGCATGTGAAATGTACATATGCGGTTAAAATTTAATCTGAGATTTATTTTTCCTTCGATTAAAATAATATTTATTCAAACGTCCAGTTAGACTTACTCTAAGTCTGAGTTTTTCATTTTTTTACCACCCGTCTTTCCTGTCTGTTAACTATTAGCATGAGAAAACGAACATGAAAGATGCGAATTATTCTAAGTGCGAAAAGAAGTGATGATGATAAATTTATAGACGATTTCGACCACATTTCCAGAAAAACTGTTCGTCCTGTTCGGTAGTCTTCGAGTAATACAAGTCGGAGTAAATTTTTTAGCACACCATCAGCTGCACGTTCCGCATCTCATGTTAGCGAAAAAATAATTCTGTGCTGTATGAGGGATACACCTGCACGTACAATATAACGTCACACAGTTCCGGGAACGAAACTACAGTTGTGTTGGTTTGAATGTCTTATTTTTGTTTCCATTTACAAATGGAGTGTATGAGTCTATGATAAAATAAGAAATTAATGAAGGGCATGCAAAATATTTTCTCTTCATATGAAGTGATATTTCGAAACAAAAATTGTTCACTATAGTTCACCGAAAATGTATCGTAGTATCTATTATCACGTTAATATTGTAGAACTCGCAATTAAAAATCAAATAAGTGGTCGCACAGTCTGTAGCTGCTCTCGATGCCGAGATATTACTGAAAGAGTCAGTGCGTCACGGCTCATTATACGGTGATTCACGAGGATTTACCGCCATTTACGGATCTTATCCTATTTCCGAAGACATTTTGAGCAAAACTTGTCATGTAAACATGGATCCTATTCTCAATATTTTCGGAGTTACACTAATTTGAAATTCTTTGTAAAATCACCTTTTTATTTAGTTTTAAGGGTAAAAGAATATTACAGATAAAGAATTAACTATTCAGGGGTATCGTTTCTTTAATTAGCTAGTATTCTGAAGCTAAAAATGTGTTTATATTATTACGATATACCGAAGTACATATGATATTACCGTGCAGAAATTCTGCGTCATCATATTATGATAAAGGATGAGTGGGACGGAGGAAAATTCATTCCAGCACCGGGATTTGAACCCGGGTTTTCAGCTCTACGTGCTGAAGCACTACCCACTAAGCCACACCGGATTCACATCCCGATGTCGAATTGAATCCTCTCAGTTTAGGTTCCACCACTTGGGTTCCCTCTAGCTGCCAACCTTCATGCACTGAGTCATAGATGTATGACAGTGGCACAATGTCCACACATGTGCAGAAGTGCACTCGTTAAGAGTTACTAAGTGGTCGGGATCCGACGGAATAAGAGCCGTCTTAAATCACTAAGTAATTATTTTTCGCATATCATATATTAATACGATGTGCCACTAGAGGGAACCCAAGAGGTGGAACTTAAACTGAGAGGATTCAATTCGACATCGGGATGGGAATCCGGAATGACTTAGTGGATAGAGCGTCAGAACGTAGAGCTGAAAACCCGGGTTGAAATCCCGGTGCCGGAGAGAATTTTTCTCCGTTTCTCTCATCTTTCATCATAAAAATGTGTTGTTAATTCCACAGTTGCTTCGTAAAGATTTTTTTCTTTAAATTTTTAACTACAAAATTACATTTTCTTACGCACTTATTACAACAATTTTTACAAATCATGGCACTCTTGTAAAATCTTTAAGACTGTAAATTAGGATTCAAAATTGAACTGTAAAGAATTCAGTTGCTAGAAGACGTGTGATTTGTAAGAACTGTTGTGATAAGTGCATAAGAATTATGTAGTTTTTAGTTAAATGTTGAAAAAAAATCTGTACAAGGCAACTAAGGAATTAACAACACATTTCTAGCTTCAAAATAATACTTACTTAATTACTTACTTACTTACTTACTTACTTACTTACTTACTTACTTACTTACTTACTTACTTAATGGCTTTTAAGGAACCCGGAGGTTCATTGCCGCCCTCACATAAGCCCGCCATTGGTCCCTATCCTGAGCAAGATTAATCCATTCTCTATCATCATATCCCATCTCCCTCAAATCCATTTTAATATTATCCTCCCATCTACGTCTCGGCCTCCCTAAAGGTCTTTTTCCCTCTGGCCTCCCAACTAACACTCTATATGCATTTCTGGATTCGCCCATACGTGCTACATGCCCTGCCCATCTCAAACGTCTGGATTTAATGTTCCTAATTATGTCAGGTGAAGAATACAATGCGTACAGTTCTGTGCTGTGTACTTTCTCCATTCTCCTGTAACTTCATCCCTCTTAGCCCCAAATATTTTCAAAACCACCTTATTCTCAAACACCCTTAACCTATGTTCCTCTCTCAAAGTGAGAGTCCAAGTTTCACAACCATACAGAACAACCGGTAATATAACTGTTTTATAAATTCTAACTTTCAGATTTTTCGACAGCAGACTGGATGATAAAAGTTTCTCAACCGAATAATAACAGGCATTTCCAATATTTATTCTGTGCTTAATTTCCTCCAGAGTATCATTTATATTTGTTACTGTTGCTCCCAGATATTTGAACTTCTCCACCTCTTCAAAAGATAAATTTCCAATTTTTATATTTCCATTTCGTACAATATTCTCGTCACGAGACATAATCGTATACTTTGTCTTTTCGGGATTTACTTCCAAACCTATCTCTTTACTTGCTTCCAGTAAAATTCCCGTGTTTTCCCTAATCGTTTGTGGATTTTCTCCTAACACATTCACGTCATTCGCAAAGACAAGCAGCTGATGTAACCCGTTCAATTCCAAGCTTCAAAGTAATAGCCAATTAAAATGATACTTCTCAACAGTTCATTCGTGATATTATCGCTTAATAAACATACGGTTACTTAATTTTAAAAAGTCAATGGTGTTATCATATTATTTAATGTAATGTAATTCGTGAATTGTCGCCAATGTCGCAGTATAGGGCTGCAAAAGTCGTCGAACTTTCCGGCTTAATCAAAACGTGAAAATATTCTTCATTAGGCCGGGAGGTCGATACAGCGTGGAGGAACGCACGGGCGTGTGTTTTAAAGGGGTGTGTTTGTGAATAATGGCAGCACTATGATAGTAGAGTGCTAACACAGGGGGCGCAGGCATCCAGCACTTCAGGATCTATCTGCGAGAGACGCTGCAACAACCCTATCCAGCAAGTAGTGGTAGTAATAATAGGGGGAAACAAGGGGAGTTTCCATGACAACCGTACTGGAACTGGGGTGGCACCGGAGGGTGGAAACTTCTCGGCAGGCAACGGCAGACCACGCGAGGCTCGGCTCACTGCGAGGGTGAGCGCCGAGACCACCCTCTATACAAGGGCTACTCAACTGCCAGAATCACACCCAAAATATGGCGAAATTACATTGAATGAGTATTATTATATAGTGTAATAAAGTATAAATAAAAATATATTAGTATGTTGAACTACATTTTAAAGTTCTAATAAATAGAATAGTTTCGAAACAGATAATTACATTTGCAGTTATTTTTATATATTCGTGTGAATACATAGAATGTATTTCGCTCTTTATGAATTCATAAGGGTCTTTTTCGACGTTAGAACGGAAATTATAATAAGTAGCCTGAAAATTGAGACCATTTTTTTAGTATTAAAACCTTCCTCATAACAAATGGGGTGCAATTGCACCCAAAATAAACTAATGTTTCCATATAAATTGTTACAAGGAAAGCTGGAGGCTTTCATGACATTGTTTATAATCCCTTATCATACAACTATGGAGCATTTGTTCTTAAAATTTAAATATTTGACATGAGTATACAACTAAAATAGCTGATGGGTGCAGTTCTGGACCCCACATGGTGATTAACCTAATAATATAATATAATATAATATAATATAATATAATATAATATAATATAATATAATATAATATAATATAATATAATATAATTTTTTTCCTTTATTGTGCTAAAACAGCATGTTCCATTGCATACAATATTTGCAATACTACATGCTATGTTTATGTTACATATTTCATAGTTCATCGTTGATATTCACATAGCAGTACATTATTGCAATATACAGATTCGGTTAAAATAGATATTACAATACAAAAATTAAAATAAATAAAAATTATCTACTCTACACAGTATATGATCAACTAGCAATTATAAATCTAATGCTTAAGTACATTACAAATCCACAATTAATTAATACATTACAATTACACATTACACATCCACAATTAAATTATCTATGTACTATATAGAATCAATCCGCTCGCCAGTTACAAAGCTTATGCCTAAATGCATTATCAGAAAAATTTTGTACAAATGTTGCAATATTACATACTATGTTTATATTAATAATCGAATTTGATATATGTAGAATAGTTCATAGTTATCTAGCAATACACTATTGTAATAGATAGAGTCAAATTTAAATTATACTTTACAAATCCAAAATTTAACATATGTATTACAAATCCACAATTTAAATTGTACCTTACAAATTCACAATTTAAAATATTATACATTACAAATCCACAAATTAAAATATGCATTACAAACCCACAATTTAATTTATACATTACAAATCCACAAATTTAAAATATGTATTACAAATCCACAATTTAAATATAATATAATATAATATATAATACGATACGATATGATATATGAAATGATATGATATGATATGATATGATATGATATGATATGATATGATATGATATGATATGATATGATATATGACAAGACATAATATGACATGGCATGACATAATATAATTAATATAATATGATAATATAATATAATGCAATATAATATAATATAATATAATATAATATAATATAATATAATATAATATAATATAATATAATATAATATAATGTAATATAATATAATATATGATACGATACGATACTATACGATATGATATGATATGATATGATATGATATGATATGATATGATATGATATGATATGATATGATATGATATGATATGATATGATATGATATGATATGATATGATATGATATGATATGATATGGTATGATATGATATGAGATGATATGACAAGACATAATATGATATGGCATGACATAGTATAATTAATATAATATGATATAATGCAATGTAATATAATATAATATATAATATAATATAATATAATATAATATAATATATGATACGATACGATACGATATGATATAATATAATATAATATAATATAATATAATATAATATAATATAATATGGCACTCGTATGTACTGATCATTCAGTGAAGAAAACTGTAAAGATTTGCAACAAAAATTCAAATTTGAGAACATACTCGTGCTCAGGGGGCATTCCACAAATTTTCAAGGCAAGTATTTAATTAACAGAATAAAAAGTAAAAAGAGAAAAAGAAAAACACAGATATTACAGTAATCGAAAGTTTATATTTTCTCCCTAAGCAATACTTTTTAATTTTTTAAGGAGCATTAGCAAATCGAATGTTTGGTAATTTAGCTGTTATCTTGTTCTAGAGCCTTGGACCGAAGTTCCTACTGTGATTATAAGCTGGAGTAGTAGTACATTTAGGTTCTGTCAAGAATATGTTGTCTGATCTTTTAGTTCTATATTTATTTGAATACAAATGGAATTGATTGATTTATTTATTTATTTATTTATTTATTTATTTATTTTTTATTCAATCATTCAAACATTTATTTATTTATTTATTTATTTGTATACATCTATTATCAGGCAGTATATCTTACTTGACGATGTGTCAGAGGAAGAACAATTGAAGAATGTTGTCCCAAACTCGCTCAGTCCATTTGGTATTTTTTATGATTTACACATACTGTATATATGATTATGTTTGAGACCTCTGTCATTATATTTTAAGCTTGTTTTCTTCAAAAACAACGCCAATCCTGGTCTAAAAGTTTGTGTTATTGTGCATGTCACTTGAAAACTCGCTCAGTCCGTATACCGGTGGATAAAAAAAATGGACTTACGCGTTTTGTGATCACACTTTTCAATTGTTTGTGTACATATATAGGCTGATTAATGTAATATGTTCCTAGTCCGTGATGTAGGCCTACGCAATAGAGGGGGAAAGAAACTGGGCACCCCACTCCATTATCTCCTGGTTTAGTTGCCTTGTTGTTATCACTTGTGAGGTTCAGACCTGTCTTCGGACAGTTGACTAAACAACGATTCTTCCTTTTTCCTGAAAATTTTGAGATTGAACTTTTCCAGCTTTGAAAATGCGTACCTCAATTTCCTGAAATGAAGTATTAGTTATACAGTATCTAATAACGAAATGGAAAATACTGATATGGAAGTAAGATGAAATAAAGTAAAAAATGCAAGTGATATTACCCTTCACTCATGCCATTTCAGGATATATAACAACTCACCAAACACATACTGAATTATGACCACAATCAGTTAAGAGAGTTCAGCGGATGGATGATTCTAGATTATCAACAATGACATATTTCCAAGAAATAAGACAGATTTGAAAGTCCAACTAAAAAAGTTAGAAAAAATCAATAAACTTTGAAGGTCATAATGGACGACAGAATGGAATGCAATCTACAAAAAAACTCTTCACGAAAAATTGTGATGTGATTTTTTTCAACAAATAATAAGACGATTTTATGTCAGATTAAAGCGTCATTTCGACGTATAAACAGCGAAATATTAAAACAAAGGAAAGTGTAAAGTGCATAAAATAAAATCTAATTTAGTATTAAACGAATATTTGAATAACTGTAAATTTTAAACATGTAAATTTTATTACACAAATACGATAATAAGTTTGTGTTATTGACTTGCATGATTAGGACATTTATTAAGGAAAAATTACTTATTTAATAATGGAAAAATTGGCGTTGTAACTTTGGACTTTGCAATTGTGTTTCTATAATTATTGATATATTTTAGGAAAATATTGATAGAGTTTGGGTAAAGGAGGTTAAGTCATTTTTTGTGAAAATGGAGTACCGGTATTGTTCTCCAGTGCTATACAAAGTTAAATTCTACAAGTGGGTTTGTAAAAAAACATACTTGAATTTGATACGTTTCATTTGTGTAGAAAATTATTTGCAATAAAGGTTTGATGTTTAATTTTCATTTAACTCAAAACTCATTTTTATGGCTTATCTCCCTTTACCCAAACATCACCGATTTATTTCTGCAACTTATTGAATTTAATGAAGATTTAAGTAAATAATAATAAAAAATCATAACAACGCAACATATAACATAGGTAAGTACTTTTACACAGTGTTGCCAACTCGACTATAGATAACTGGCTATAAAACAGCTCAGAATTCGCTAAATTGGCGCATTATGAACGAAAAATGTGCCAGTAATACGAAGTGATAAATTTTACCCGATAAAGTAACAAGAGAATACATCAGATCTAGCGAAAAATCCGCTGTATTGGCAACGCTGGGAAGACATATTCACTTAGCAACTTAGGTGCAATTGCGTGTCGATTAAATTAGTGAATATACAGTATATTACTTTATAAAAAAAGAAAGAAATGCAAACCTAAAAATTTTCACTTAACTGAGTATTCCACGAAGTCTGAGAAAACGAAATGTGAAATTTTGTGTAAAAAATGTTTATAATATTTTCGTAGTCTATCATATATTAATAGTAAAGGGAAAAAAATTCTTTTTAAACATAATTTAAAAATAAAACATTTAACTGCATGCTATTTTCTTTTTTTTTTATTTTAGTTTTTAAATACTAAAATAAAATAATTTATTTCGTAAATACGCATAATTCTAAGAATTTATATAAAACTGTATTGAGTAAATATCTTCTGATGCCCACATCACAAATTTAGACAGAAGTTCTAAATTGTGGAGTGTACAGGAGTACAAAAAAAAAATAGTAAAGTGCGATTATATGTACAGTAATGGCAAAAAAAAAACCGGACCGACCCTTGTAGCTAATTTCAGAGCCTTGTTCACTTCAGAGCACGATAGACTGGTAACTAAGACTTTCGTGGTTCGAATCCTGCCTGGGAAGGAAACTTTTTTTGTTCCTTATTCAAATTTATTTCCAATACTTTCCGATTGCTGGTAAAATTCATGTTCTGGGAATAATAAATTAATTAAGTAGTAAAATATCGCTGCATGTAAATGTAACTTCAAGTAATAAATAAATATCTGTAAAAACCTTTCGTGTCTTCATTCTGTTAATGTCACATTTCAGCTTATCTTACAGTACTTTTGAGGTTAAGTATTGTTGTTTCGTATTTCCGCTCAGAGTAGTTGGCAATAGTATTTAGTATGCCGTGATAGACAGAAGTTTGTTTTTGAACTTCATTACAAGGAAACATAAGAATGTCTTATTGCTATGTTTTATAATAATTATTGTCATTTACGTAAGTAATTCCGTTTTGCAAGTTATTTAATTTTATTCGTTGAATAATCTTATTAAATTTCACTCGTGGTTTCATCTTATTAGCATAATTTCACTTGCCTTTCGGGCTCGTGAAATTATCAATAAAATGAAACAGCACTCGTGCAATTACAGTGGACTCTCCTAAGTTCGACAAAACAGAATTGAAAGTTCAGTCCAATAAGGTTAGTGGGTGTGGCAGGTGAAATGAATACAAATTCTTATTGGTTATCCATCAACGAATAGAGTACTGCACTTGCATTTCCTGCCCGCCCCGAGACTTGTGTATGCGCTTCTAGTACCACAGTGGGTTTCGACAGTTCCGTCTCACAAACGGCACAATTCTCAAACAGAAAAAGAATAGTTCATTAATTTAAAATCAGTGATCAATATGGATGTCCTGATCAATAAAATATTCTGTTTTCCTGTAACAAAAGTATCACTACAAGACACAGGACCAATTCCCATTCAAATGGCAAACCCATTTCTTAGTGCCCGTATAGGGGCGTGTCTAATTCTCCTACGTAAGCAGTCGAACTATATAATGTCGAACTTGATTTCTGTCGAACTTAAGAGCTTCCACTGTACTACAGAAAATTTCTTCCGCTATGAAGACTCGAACCAGTACTCATTCCCTAACGCTAGCCCAAGACATGACGCCTTAAGGGGAGAGGATGGTATTTTTGATGAAAAATGACTAAATTTTCAAAAAAGAAAAATTCTTTAAAATACCCTGTGATATGTGTGGATCGCCATTTTTAAACTTCCTGCATTATGGATTTTTAAATCACTCGCCCACTTTTATTGTTGTTTCCGGTAAATTAAATTTTCAAAAATGTTTTTTTCTTTAAAATACCCTTTGATACGTGTGGAATGCAATGCATAACATTTTGTGGATATTTGTGTCCTTATCGGATGTTGAGACGTCATTTTTAAACTTCCTGCGCAATGGATTTTTAAATCACTCACCCACTTTTATTGTTGTTTCCGGTAATTTAAATTTTCAAAAATTTTTTTTTCTTTAAAATACCCTTTGATACGTGTGGAATGCAATGCATAACATTTTGTGGATATTTGTGTCCTTATCGGATGTTGAGACGTCATTTTTAAACTTCCTGCGCAATGGATTTTTAAATCACACGCCCGCTTTTATCGGTTTCCAGTAACTTCATTTTTTTTTGCTACATTGCCAGACAAAATGGATATAATTTCTGAACTATTAAAGATACATGCAAGAAATTTAGAACACATATTCTTTAGACTATTAGGAAACTTTCTCTGTAACAGAATTTTGTTAATTCATTTCATTTTAAAAATACGTCCGTTTGTTTGCAAGAAAGGAAATCAGAAAACTGTTACTAAATTTTAATTGTTTATTTTACAAACGTAGGGATTAATATCAAAATTCTGTTGGAGACAGCATGTAGGACATACTTTTGCAAATACATTGCAAAAACTGTTTGAATCTATCTTTAAAAACGGTTTAGATATATCGGTTTTAGTACAATCCTGCATTGGGTATATTTTTTTTTTCAAATTTGGGCCCTCAAATAATTGTTTTTTCAAAATATTTTATTTGGTTGAGTTGCCACAGCTATGAGCTCTCTACATACAAAAAATTAATAATTTACACCAAATAGGAAAAAAGTTAAAAAAAATACCATCCTCTCCCCTTAAGAGCTTCCACTGTACTACAGAAAATTTCTTCCTCTATGAACAATCGAACCAGTACTCATTCCGTAACGCTAGTCCAAGATATGACGCCTTAAACCACGCGGTTACGGTGCTGGACTTTGGAGATAATAACAGTGATGTCACTAATGTTATTTCCTGTAATCCTGCATCGTGAACTGGCAAGTGCTCACAGAACAGACTGAGGCAAGGACCTTGGCCGTGTAAGCCTTTAAGCTGATGCAGTGCAACTTAACACGGGCTAACTCTAGTGTAAGTGTTAATATGTATTATTACTATTCAGGATCCGACGCGTCAAATTTCATGCGCCAAGGACCTCTCCAAATTCGAGGCGGGCCCTACAAAGCATTAATTGAACGCCCTTGCTCTTTAGTAAAGTTACCCCTCGCTACTACTGTATGCAATCGATATGATATAAAGAGTGAAGGGAGCGGAGGAGGGGGTTGGTTTGCTTTACTTGTCGGGATATGACTGGACTACGGAAGGGGGTGAACGCATTGCGAGACACAGGTAGATCTTTACATATTAACTGCCTCGACGAGGGTGGAGGGTACAGGCAGCCGCATAAACGGGGTGTTCGGCCGAGCACGCAGCTCTGAACTTGACCATGAATTTGTTCACAGGCGCTGGTCAGGCGAATGCCCCCACGCCACGTGGCAGCGTCGCGATGGCGACGCAATAGCACAATGCTGGCAAATGTTAGTAAACCGCCTTGGAATTACTATATCCATCATGTTTCCTACAGAATAATACATTACGATACAAGATTGGGAGTGCTTTTCCCGATTTTGTAAAGCATTCACAAAAGTGTATCGTACAGCATTTTTTTTTTTGCACGATAGTATATTTTGAAATAATATTTTTAAAAATCTTAATCTATACTAATAATAAATCTGTAGCCGAAATTTTTCTGGTAATTTTCGATTTTCCAAAAATTATTGGTCCTAACATATATAATTAACCACCCTGAAACCGAATACCGCTTTTTTTAAAATTTTGTTTGTATATCTGTCTGTCTGTCTGTCTGTCTGGATGTATGTTACCTTTTCACGCGATAATGGCTGAACGGATTTCGATGAAAATTGGAATATAAATTAAGTTCGTTGTAACTTAGATTTTAGACTATATGGCATTCAAAATACATTATTTAAAAGGGAGGTTGTAAGGGGACCTGAATTAAATAAATCGAAATATCTCGCTTATTATTGATTTTTGTGAAAAATGTTACATAACAAAAGTTTCTTTAAAAATAATTTGCGATAAGTTTTATTCCTTGCAAAATTTTCATAGGACTGATATTTAATGAGATAAATGAGTTTTAAAATTAAAATAACTGCCATCTAAGGCCGTGTAATGAATTAAAAAATAAATGACTTCGTCTATAAGGGGCCTTGGACAGCAACAATCGAAAGCTATGAAAGATAGCCTACAGAGAATGTTTCTGTGTTTGTATGAAGTAATATAGGAAGCTAAATTAACCGATTTGTATAATTAATTATTATTTCACCATTGGAAAGTGTAGTTTCTCTAGATGGACATAATGTTATAATGTTATTACAGTAACTTCTGATATAATATAATATAATATAATATAATATAATATAATATAATATAATATAATATAATATAATATAATATAATATAATATAATATAATATAATATAATATAATATAATATAATAAAAATTAAGAAACAAGTTAAAGGAACTGTCTTGCACCAAATGAGTGTCTCTGGACCAAAATGATCGCATTTTAATTATTTGGATGCAATTTAAATTAAGTAACATATTAAACGATTTATCCTTCTATCAAACACGAATGTTCCCTGGATCAAACGTCCTATTTTAATTATGCAATTACTTTATATTTATTTCTATTGGGTACAGCGAAGCGCACGGGTACGGCTAGTATACAGTAAGGTACATACACTAGTGGCAAAAAAAAACCGGATCGACCCTTGTAGCTGATTTCAGAGCCTTGTTTACTTCAGAGCATGACAGACTGGTAACTAAGACTTTCGTGGTTCGAATCCTGCTTGGGAAGGAAACTTTTTTTTTGTTCCTCATTCAAATTTATTCCCAATACTTTTCGATTGCAGTGACATTTTGCTACTTAATTAACTTATTATTCCCAGAACATGAATTTTACCAGCAATCGAAAAGTATTGGGAATAAATTTAAATAAGGAACAAAAACAAGTTTCCTTCCCAGGCAGGATTCGAAACACGAAAGTCTTAGTTACCAGTCTGTCGTGCTCTGGAGTGAACAAGGCTCTGAAATCAGCTACAAGGGTCGGTCCGGTTTTTTTTTTTTTGCATTACACTATGAACAGCTGACCGACGATTAGCAGTCTGGCCAACGTACAAACTTCACCATGAACTAAAAATGATTAGGTGCTTCTTTAATTGGGCATACATATCTTATGCTTTGGGTTTCATTTTTTATATCGATAGGGAGGCTATTAAAAAATTTTACTGCCCTATAACGCACTCCTTTTTGATAGCACGATAGACTTGCCGATGGAGTGTGAAAGTCTTTTCTTTTACGAGTATTTATGCTATGAACTGTTGTATTAGTTGCAAAGTTTTCACGATTAAATACGAGGAAGCTTATGAATGAAAAAATATACTGACAAGCCCTGGGCATTATTTGTAATTTTTTGAAAATAATCCTACACGATTCCCTAGAGTTGGAACCTACTGTTATTCTAATTACTCTTTTTGTAGTACGAATATACTGTTGCTATCTGTAGAATTTCCCCAGAACATTATTCCAAAACTCATTACCGAATTGAAGTATGCAAAGTATATTGTTTTTAAGGTATTGATATACTATCTCTTGCATAGATATAATAGCAAAAATGCTGAATTTAGTTTGAGGTAATTTCTTTAATATGAGTTTTCCAATTTAACATATCGATTTGTAAGCCGAGAAATTTGGTTGTTGTTTCTATTAGGGATCTATTATTAATTATTGTGCTTGAAATTTGGGAGGTTGAATTTGAACAGGATTTAAATTGGGTTATGTTAGTTTTGTTACAATTTAATATTAATTTATTGGTTGAGAACCAATAACATATTTTGAGAGAATTATCTGTGTTGAAGATTGGAATGTGTTGGAGTTATTGGCTGTAATTGCTATATTTTGATACCTGCAAATAACATGGGATTAGCGCGTCTGGCCGCGAAACCAGGTGGCCCGGGTTCGATTCCCGGTCGGGGCAAGTTATCTGGTTGAGGTTTTTTTCCGAGGTTTTCCCTCAACCCAATATGAGCAAATATGAGTGCTGGACCCCGGACTCATTTCACCTGCTTTATCACCTTCATCTCATTCGGACGATAAATAACCTAAGATGTTGATAAAGCGTCGTAAAATAACCTAGGGTAAAACAAAAAAAAAATAACATGGGATGACCTACATCTTTTATTAGGGGAGGGGCAAAATCATTTACGAACACTAAAGTCCCGTCGCTCTAATTTCCGGCAGCCAATCGCGTTGCAATTCGGCTACATTTAAACGTGTGGATCTTGTGATTCGCTGATTCATTTCTTAAGGCTCGATAAATACTTAATATAATCGCCCGCCATTTTAGCTCTTTCGTTGGCGTTCGCAGAAAGCACACGAAGACGTTATTTGTCACTTAATTATTTGCTGAATTACACTGCGTTTGATTTATTATCATAGGAGCTACGACATGATAATGTTTAACGGTGTGGCAAATAGATTCCTCGTATGGTAGCTCGGCAACGAAAGAACAAAAATGGCGAACGATACTACCTACCTAGACTTTATAGAGCCTTCATTTTCTAAGACGTAAGCAAAGAGGCGGAGTCATGCGGGAAATAACAGCGTCGGGACTATAGAAAAAGTAGGGGACCTAATATTGATCCTTGTGGAATTCCATTATTAGTAGTTCCCCATGTCTTATGAAAATGTTGGGAACTATAAAAATACAACTTGGGTAAAGAACTAAAATTGATGTCATAATCTATACATATTTTTGTACTTACTAGAGGAAATTGTTGAATATTGTTAAAAGTATGCTTAATATGACAATATGTATAGAAATGCCTGTGATGAACCTTTCGCTTTTAATTTAGGAAGAAGTCCATCCCAGAGAATTATTGCTTTGTTTATGTGTTATTTTTTTATACCGCAACAGTACATAACGACAGTGAATCGAAAGCAACTAAGCCCCAACCCTTCCCTGTTTCTGTAAATAATTTCGTGTTCAAAGTTACGCACGTGAGGGTTCGTTTGGCTAACGAAAGGAAAACTTACGCCACAATAAATCAATACAACCGCGGTTGATATCACCACAAGTTGTGTTCCTCGATTCAATTACTCGTCTATACACCACACAAGCAAAGGGAGATAGGAACCACATAATAAGAAAATTAATGTTACCAGCTCAGACTATGGAATACGACAGCACTCGTAATGTTACGAGAACCTTCTGGTAACGAGAGGAAAATATACTAACTTACGAGTATATTTACCTGTTTGTTTGGGTGTTTGTATAAAATTCTACGTAGGTATCTGTCAGCTTTATTTTCACACCTGTCTTAGTATCTGTATATACTGGATGTTCATTTCAAAGTGTGTCATGACGTCACTGTTGTGAGCGATTTGAAGCGAGTTTCAGCTTTTATGTCAGAGAAGTTGCCTATTAATCTAGGCGTTGAATCTGAACTTGAGAACGTGTACGGTATAACTTGAACGTCGTAGCAACAGATGGCGGTCTGTACGATATGTGTGCTACCATAACCTCTTTCGAATTGTGTTTTGCGCGGCCAAGTCGCACGCAGGGTATTTGTTATCGGTTGCGTACGGCAACATTCCACAACACAAATCAAATGCTCCGTGTCCACGTTGACCGTTCAAGTTAATGTCAACAAATACGCAAGAAATCGTCTTAACCCTCTCCCCATATCCTGACAGTAAGAAAAAAACCCACCTCAGTACATGTTTCCAAACAGTTCACATTCCTGCCACTACCGGCGTTGCTGTACATATCAGTAAGTACTCTTCAGAATGAACGCCGTACTTCTATCCAACTTCTCTGACACATAGGTAATACACCTCTGCGGAAGTGTAGGAAGATTGAATTCTCTAGGCTCATCGACTAGCCATATGACGGCATACAGCGAGCCATGACACACTTTGAACTGAACACCCAGTATACTGTACATAACCTGCTGGCTATATACCTACTGACATTTATATCTACCTACCCAACAGTTTCCAGCTACTAAACTTTTACCTAAGTATTTGCGTATCTAACTTTACAGAGTATCCCGCAGCAGGATGTCCATAGCTTACCTAGCCTGGGTGTTCCTGAGAATATTTTGAGTAAGTAAGTAAAGTGGGGTTTAAAAAGGGCGCGTCAGCTACTATGGCTATTTGCACCCTTATCTAAAATCCTTCACAAAACAGAAACACAATACAACAATCAGAATGCTTAAAAGAACTAAAAAGCGTTGTCACGGTTAAAACGAGGTACACAAATGCAGTTGAAACAAGATGAGGCATAAAAAACATAGAAGTGAACAGTTCTCAGACCCTACATAGTATTTAAAAAGAAACAATAAAATAATAAAACAAATGCCACCAGAAATAAATTATCTGGCGCATTTCTAGATTATTTTGAGTGATAAAGTTCTAAACAACATGGGTCCGAATTGCAACGGTATTTATAGAAAACACGATTCTCTAAATTAATAATTACTTGTGATTTTCTTACAACAGTATGCAACCTCGTCGTAAGGGTGTAGTTCAGTTAATTCTGATCAGAATGCGCGCACATCGCTCAGCTACATGTCTTTGGTTTACACCCATTTCACATCCAAAGTGTCTGGGCTCTGCAACTAAATGTTTACATCACTCGTGAAAACTTCTGCATTTGGCTTCTTCGAAACCGTGAATTGTACTCGAAGATTTTATTCACAGATGAAGCAACTTTCAACAGGGATGGCATCACAAACAAGAAACGCACATGTGTGGGATGACCGGTTTGAGAATCCACATGCATCGGAGAAAACACATTTCCAAACGCGGTATGAATGGAAACTATTTCTCGGACATGTTGAGTTTCAAAACACCTTGAGAGCTCAACATTATCTGCATTTCCTGAAGAGTTTGGCATATGGCCGCAGAGAGATGGTGCACCACCACACTTTGGTAGGTGTGTGACTGCATTTTTAAATCAACAGTTTCCACATCGTTGGATTGGCCAAGGAGGTCCAGTGGCTTGGCCACCACGATCACCAGATTTGTCTCAATTAGATTACATTCTTTGGGGTACATGATATCAGTTCTGTATGCTGCTCGGTCGAACACAAGGGTCGAACTTCTAGGGAAAGTAATGGAGTGCGGTGAAGGCTTGAGAAATGATGATTATATTTTAATGAGAGAGATAAACTCTCTCACAGAGCTCTAAAATGCCTCGACAGCCATGGTAGTCATTTCGAATCTCAAATGTGACAATTCAGAATGTAGGCCTATATTCCTCAAAACAAAATTGCAGGTCAAACACAAGTAATAAAATTATTAATTTAGAATTATGTTTTATGTAGATACCATTGCATTACTTACTTCCTTACTGGCTTTTAAGGAACCCGGAGGTTTATTGCCGCCCTCACATAAGCCCGCCATTGGTCCCTATCCTGAGCAAGATTAATCCAGTCTCTACCATCATGTCCCACTTCCCTCAAATCCATTTTAATATTATCTTCCCACCTACGTCTCGGCCTCCCCAAAGGTCTTTTTCCCTCCGGCCTCCCAACTAACACTCTAAATGCATTTCTGGATTCGCCCATACGTGCTGCATGTCCTGCCCATCTCAAACGTATGGATTTTATGTTCCTAATTATGTCAGATGAAGAATGCAATGCGTGCAGCTCTGCGTTGTGTAACTTTCTCCATTCTCCTGTAACTTCATCCCTCTTAGCCCCAAATATTTTCCTAAGAACCTTATTCTCAAACATCCTTAATCTGTGTTCCTCTCTCAAAGTGAGAGTACAAGTTTCACAACCATACAGAACAACCGGTATATAACTGTTTTATCAATTCTAACTTTCAGATTTTTTGACAGAAGACTAGGTGACAAAAGCTTCTCAACAGAATAATAACAGGCATTTCCCATATTTATTCTGCGTTTAATTTCCTCCCGAGTGTCATTTATATTTGTTACTGTTGCTCCAAGATATTTGAATTTTAGATACCATTGCATTTCGGATCCATATTGATTAAAACTTTTTCACTCAAAATAATCCTAGGAACACGTAGGTAAGCTATGGACATCTCGCTGCGGGACACCCTGTATACCTACTAGCGTCATGTTCGGTTCGAGTTTGTCGAATATTGCGAAGTCTCATATTCGACGTTCGCTCTGCAGGAGGAGGTTTGTCGTGTTTGTTTTTTATTTGATTTTTACGACGCTTTATCAACTGCTGTGGCTATTTATCGTCTGAGTGAGATGGTAATAATGCCAGCGAATTAAGTCCAGGGTCAAATGCCGAAAATTGCCCAGCCTTTATTTTTATTATTCTTTTCTGTAGCAGTGTTATTGGCATGAGGGTGGTGTATAAATGATCGCATATCCTTAAAATCCATACGTAGTTGCTGTGCATGCATGTTTTAACTGCCACTGAAAGTCGGGAATCGAAGTCTGGCCGCTAGTCCGCAGAGTGGAATTTTATTTAATTACTTTGAGAGTTTATGCCAGAGGCGGGGTTGTAATTTGTATTAATATATTCTGCAGTCGTGAACAAATATAAATCATGCGTGATATGTGCTCCAGCTACTCCGTGATCTGATAAATGCTTAAATATGCATGCATTAACAGAACATATGATTTTGCACATCCTATTGAGCACGTGCATATAGTACCGCCTCGCGAATCACGTGCAGTGCCGTAGTGTATGCATAATATACGGGGGCTAAACTGTAAAATATTACCCCTGCCAGTAATACACGGTCAACGCAAGAGAATGAAATTCGTTGTGATTCTTTACAAATAATCATCTCTTACAGCAGCCATTCAGATACCATAATATGATAATGAAGAAATAGCAGAACCATAATGACATGGAAAAAAAATACTTAATTATAAATGGCTTTTGAAGAACCCACAGTTTCATTGCCGCCTTCACATAAGCCCGCCAACGGTCCCTATCCTGAGCAAGATTAATCCAGTCCCTAGCATCATAATCCAACTCCCTCGAATCCATTTTAATATTATCCTCCCATCTACGTCTCGGCCTCCCCTAAAGTCTTTTTCCCTCCGGCTTCCCAACTAACATTCTATATGCCCTGCCCAACTCAAACGTCTGGATTTAATGTTCCTAATTATGTCAGGTGAAGAATACAATGCGTGCAGTTCTGCGTTGTGTAACTTTCCCCATTCTCCTCTAATTTCTTCCATCTTAGCCTCAAATATTGTTCTAAACAACTTATTCTCAAACACCTTTAACCTCTGTTCCTCTCTCAAAGTGAGAGTCCAAGTTTCACAACCATACGGAATAATCTGTAATATAACTAGTTTATAAATTCCAACTTTCAGTTTTTTTAAAGCAAACTAGATGATAAAAGCTTCTCAACCGAATAATAACAGGCATTCCCCATATTTATTCCGCGTTTAATATCCTCACGAGTTGTCATTTATATTCGTTACTGTTGCTCCAAGACAATATTCGAATTTCTCCACCTCTTCAAAGGATAAATTTCCAATTTTTATATTTCCATTTCGTAATACGTTCTGGTCACGAGACATAACCATATACATTGTCTTTTAGGGATATATTTGCAAACCTACCTCTTTACTTGCTTCAAGTAAGATTCTTTTGTTTTCTCTAATCGTTTATGGATTTTATCCTAACATATTCACGTTATCCGCATAAACAAGCAGCTGATGTAACCCGTTCAATTCCAAACCCTGTCTGTTATCCTGAACTTTTCTAATGGCATATTCTAGAGCTAAGTTAAAAAGTAAGGGTGATAGTGCATCTCCTTGCTTTAGCCCGCAGTGAATTGGAAAAGCGTCAGACGGTAACTGATCTTTACGGACTCTGCTGTACGTTCCACTAAGATATTTTAATTAGTCGAATTAGTGTTCTGTAAATAATACACAGTTAATCAGAAATACAGTATACGTTTCAAGTTACAATGCAAAAAATCACTTCCGTCTCTTTTTTTCTGTGTAATATACAGTTAATAAGAGATACAGATATTTCAAGTTACAATGCAAAACAATGCAAAAAATCACTTCCGTCTCTTATTTCTCTGTATAATATACACTTAATAAGAAGTACAATTATGTTTAAAGTTGCAATGCAAAAAATCACTTCCGTCTCTTATTTTTTTTGTATAATATACAGATACAACGATGTTTCAAGTTAGAATGCAAAAAATTGAAATACGTAATTGTGTTCACTTACAATTGTTGACACTAGATGCACAAAACATGGACTTACCTGCAAAAGAGAGAAATATTCAATTAGTACAAATGCGTTCATCCATATGCAAAATGAAATTACATTTACAATATTGTACAAAGCGAACAAGGAAGTGCGCGCGCACGTGGTTGGAAGTGTGGATGAGTCAGCGGCAGGAAATCCCCTGGAAACAGGCGCTATTCCCACACCGAGATCAATGCCATATATATTTAATCAGGCCCTACTGATACACTCGCCATTTAGCTCAAAATGGATTTAGGGCTTCCCGCCTGGATTTAACAAGATTGTACGTACAGTGCGGCGTGATTTCGTTTGGTGCTTAACTTTTACTTTCTGCGGAACTGTGTACAGGACACCTGCAAGCACTCTGCAAGTCCTCAGTAATGCATTTACTCAGTAATTTCGAGGTACCAAAATAAAATATAAGCTAAAAAGTATGATAAAGCTGGGGAGTTCATCAATTTACGAGCTGTGGTGCAAGCAGAGTTAAAGTTGTATCTTTGCCAGGTGTCAAAGAATTGTTCTGGTTTCTTCAAATGAAGACACTGACGTACCGACCGAGTATATGAAGGGAACGCCGTTGTGTGTTCGTGTGGTGTCAGATAAAGAATAAAGACTACATTGACTTGTGTTAACTTCAAAGGAAATTGTAGTACTTGATCTGCAGCAGCAGTAGCAGTAGTAGATGTAGGACCGGTAGCAGTAGAAGTAGCACTATTAATAGAAGTATAACCAATAGCAGTAGTAACAGAAATAGAAGCAGTAGCAGTAGAAGTATCAGTAGTAACAGAAGTAGAAGCAGTAGAAGTATCAGTAGTAACAGAAGTAGAAGCAGTAGGAGAAGTAGCAGTAGAAGTATAAACAGTAGCAGTAGAAGTAGCACTTGTAATAAGTATAACCAGTAACAGTAGTAGTAGAAGTAGCAACAGTAGCATAGCAGAAGTAACAATAGTAATAGAAGTAGAACCAGTAGCAGTAGTAGAAGTAGAAGCAGTAACAGTGAGAGTAGCACTAGTAGTAGAAGTGGAACCAGTATCAGTAATAGTAGAAGTAGACGTGGAACCAGTATCAGTAGTAGAAATAGAAGCAGTAGCAGTAGAAATAGTAGCAGAACTAGTGTTAGTAATAGAAGTGGAACCAGTAACAGTAGAAGTAGAAGTAGAAGTGGAACCAGTAGCAGTAATAGTAGAAGTAGACGTGAAACCAGTAGCAGTAGTAGAAGTAGAAGCAGTACCAGTAGAAGTAGCACTTGTAATAAGTATAACCAGTAACAGTAGTAGTAGAAGTAGCAACAGTAGCATAGCAGAAGTAACAATAGTAATAGAAGTAGAACCAGTAGCAGTAGTAGAAGTAGAAGCAGTAACAGTAAAAGTAGCACTAGTAATAGTAGTGGAACCAGTATCAGTAATAGTAGAAGTAGACGTGGAACCAGTAGCAGTAGTAGAAATAGAAGCAGTAGCAGTAGAAATAGTAGCAGAACTAGTGTTAGTAATAGAAGTGGAACCAGTAGGCTAACAGTAGTAGAAATAGAAGCAGTAGCAGTAGAAATAGTAGCAGAACTAGTATTAGTAATAGAAGTGGAACCAGTAACAGTAGTAGTAGAAGTAGAAGTGGAACCTGTAGCAGTAGTAGAAATAGAAGCAGTAGCAGTAGAAATAGTAGCAGAACTAGTGTTAGTAATAGAAGTGGAACCAGTAACAGTAGTAGAAATAGAAGCAGTAGCAGTAGAAATAGTAGCAGAACTAGTATTAGTAATAGAAGTGGAACCAGTAACAGTAGTAGTAGAAGTAGAAGTGGAACCTGTAGCAGTAGTAGAAATAGAAGCAGTAGCAGTAGAAATAGTAGCAGAACTAGTGTTAGTAATAGAAGTGGAACCAATAGCAGTAGTAGAAATAGAAGCAGTAGCAGTAGAAATAGTAGCAGAACTAGTATTAGTAATAGAAGTGGAACCAGTAACAGTAGTAGTAGAAGTAGAAGTGGAACCTGTAGCAGTAGTAGAAATAGAAGTAGTAGCAGAAGTAGAAGTAGCAACAGTAGCAGTAGAAGTAGTAGTAGTAGTACAAGTAGAACCAGTAGAAGTAGAAGCAGTGGCAGTAGAAGTAGCACTATTAATACAAGTAGAATCAGTAGCAATAGAATTAGCAGTAGTAGTAGTAGAAATAGAACCAGTAGAAGTAGAAATAGTAGCGGAACTAGTATTAGTAGTATTTGCAGCAGTAGTAGTATTTTTTATTTTAGGTTATTTTACGACGCTGTATCAACATCTTAGGTTATTTAGCGTCTGAATGAGATGAAGGTGATAATGCCGGTGAAATGAGTCCGGAGTCCAACACCGAAAGTTACCCAGCATTTGGTCATATTGGGTTGAGGGAAAACCTCGGAGAAAACATCAACCAGGTAACTTGCCCCGACCGGGAATCGAACCTGGGCCACCTCATTTCGCGGCTAGACGTGCTAACCGTTACTCCACAGGTGTGGACTACAAGTAGTAGGAGTAGCAGAAGTAGTAGTATTAATAGAAGCAACAGAGTAGTAAAAGTAGCATTAGTAGTAGACTATCAGTAGTAGAAGTAGTATTAGTAGTAGAAATTGCTGTAGTAGCAGTATTAATAGAAGTAGCACTAGTAGAAGTAGCAGTGTAGCAGAAGTAGCAGTAGAAGTATAAACAGTAGCAGTAGAAGCAGAACTAGTAGAAGTAGAAGCAGTACCAGTAGAAGTAGCACTTGTAATAAGTATAACCAGTAACAGTAGTAGTAGAAGTAGCAACAGTAGCATAGCAGAAGTAACAATAGTAATAGAAGTAGAACCAGTAGCAGTAGTAGAAGTAGAAGCAGTAACAGTAAAAGTAGCACTAGTAATAGAAGTGGAACCAGTATCAGTAATAGTAGAAGTAGACGTGGAACCAGTAGCATTAGTAGAAATAGAAGCAGTAGCAGTAGAAATAGTAGCAGAACTAGTATTAGTAATAGAAGTGGAACCAGTAGCAGTAGTAGAAATAGAAGCAGAAGTAGAACAACAATAGCAGTAGAAGTAGTAGTAGTAGTAGTACAAGTATAGCCAGTAGAAGTAGAAGCAGTGGCAGTAGAAGTAGCACTATTAATACAAGTAGAATCAGTAGCAATAGAATTAGCAGTAGTAGTAATAGAACCAGTAGAAGTAGAAATAGTAGCAGAACTAGTATTAGTAGTAGTTGCAGCAACACCGAAAGTTACCCAGCATTTGCTCATATTGGGTTGAGGGAAAACCCCGGAAAAAAACTCAACCAGGTAACTTGCCCCGACCGGGAATCGAACCCGGGCCACCTGGTTTCGCGGCTAGACGTGCTAACCGTTACTCCACAGTTGTGGACTACAAGTAGTAGGAGTAGCAGAAGTAGTAGTATTAATAGAAGCAACAGAGTAGTAAAAGTAGCATTAGTACTAGACTATCAGTAGTAGTAGTAGTAGTATTAGTAGTAGAAATTGCTATAGTAGCAGTATTAATAGAAGTAGCAGTAGTAGAAGTAGCAGTGTAGCAGAAGTAGCAGTAGTACAGTAGTGGCAGTAATAATAACAGCAGCAGCAGTAGAACTAAGTAGAAATAATTATAGTTGTAGTGGCAGGAATAGAAGATATAGCTGCAGTAGTCGCATTGGTAGAGGTTGTATTGGTAGTAGAAGTAGCATTGTAGTAGTGGCGCTAATAGAAGTATCACTAATAGATTACTACTTATATTTAACAATCATTATCATTTTCAAATAGTGATTCTCGTAAACATAAAAGGTAATATTAGAAGCGATTATAATTTACATACAAATTTTGTAACAAAATAATTATGTCGCGGGATATCAGCCGAGTTAAGATTTTGGAATGCTCCAAGCTTTAGACTGCTATCTCTGCAGCCATCTTCAGGGAAGTGATGTCCGAACAGAAAGTCGAAAGGTTATATAGATGTTAGGCTGTCTCAGGTGAAACGGGATTGGTTAGCGGATCGGCCAATCCGGGGCCGGGAATTGTCATCCCTCGTAAGCTCCGCCCCTCCCGGGATTCCTGCGTGAAGTTTGGCGGGCGGCGAGCCCTATTCCGCCGGAGCTTACGAGGGATGACAATTCCCGGCCCCGGATTGGCCGATCCGCTAACCAATCCCGTTTCACCTGAGACAGCCTAACATCTATATAACCTTTCGACTTTCTGTTCGGACATCACTTCCCTGAAGATGGCTGCAGAGATAGCAGTCGAAAGCTTGGAGCATTCCAAAATCTTAACTCGGCTGATATCCCGCGAAAACATATTAGCGAACCAACGCCGAGAAAGCCTCAAATCATAAATAATTATGTACTTAAGACATATAATTTAAGTACTAAGTAAAATATTTCAATTAGAATTACAGGAAATACCCTTCGTTTGCAATTCAGAAAATCAAACTTCACCGTCAAATTTGGATGTAAATTAAATTATTTAGCTTATAAATTTAAATAACAGGCCTACATAAACATGAACATATGTCTAATTAGCCCACTGACGTATCGTTCTTCCCATGGCAAATTCTCGGACTCATCTCTCCGACAGTATTAGCTCGCTACCACTGATTCCATTGATGCTGTTTAACGTAGCAGGTGATACAACGTCGTTAAATAACAAGAACATACCATAGTTTATCCATTATTTGTGTGACATTGTGTTTAAAATAAAATAAAGTTCCTTTTCGATTGTAGAGTGAAAACATTGACAGGGACATGTACGTTTGTTAGTAGTGACATCTATACTGAATTCACACAACTATATGCTTATGCATTGTGGTTTAGGATTTGGCTATATTGCTTTGTACTGCCACATCCGAAGCAATTTTAATGAAGCGGAGTTCGAAATGTTTACGAAAGTAGGAGCAGAAAGGACATTATTATATATATATATTTTAATAATATCGAACTGGAATAAAGACCTACGTTCTACTCTGCCGAAGAACATGAAATTAACAAGTTCAATATCAGAATAACTTCTTTATTCTTTTTAACGTTTCATTTTGTTGTCTTCCATTGTTTAACAACAAGGAAGTTTCATGTTGGAGGTAGGCATTACTTCATTTCCGAAAATGTACAATATAATTAGTTAGAAAAAATGAAAAAGAATATATACATTGAGACAATTATAGCTAAAAACTTTTTAAATTTTTTAGGGTTTTGAAAACTAAGCATATATCATTAATTTTATATGATTCGGATAAAAGCTAGAAAATTGTACTAAGATAGCTAAAATGACTCTGGACAGTTAATATAATATGACTTGTTTTTAAGTTTTTCTCCCTTATTTCGGAAATTTTTGAAACAATTTTTTAACAGTGCCTGTTATTATTGTCTGAGTTAGGGGGACAACCGAACTGAAATTGTTAACATTTTCGTCTGTATTAATATTGCTACGCACTTTCTTACTACTACAAAATAGCAGATCACGTGACTGAAAACTCATCTAACACAAATTGCTTTACAATTAAGTATTGGTAGTTTATTCGAAGAAGTTCCTCATCCGTTCTCATAAAATATGTATAAATAAAACGACGAACATTGTATCAATAAAAAAATCCATATTCTATACAGTCACTCACAATTAACTGTCAACCAAAAGATGTAGAGGAACCGGGATCGTTTTCCGGCGGGAAAGAAGAGAATTATGCATGACCCAGAGGGACGAGAATGTGTTGTATTAACATTAGGAAGACTGGATATGGTGACATATTTTGAGCCCTTGTTTTATATTGCCATAAAATGCACACAACTGAATACACGTTCAATTGACTTTTAATTCGTGTATTCGCTTAGTGAATATGCAGACATGCTTTTCGTTTATGGATTTTGTGATGGAAATGCATTGGCTGCTGTTGATGCGACGTTTACACAATTCATTCATTCATTCATTCATTCATTCATTCATTCATTCATTCATTCATTCATTTATTCATTCATTTATTGATTTATTGATTGATTTATTTACTTATTTACTTACTTATTTACTTATTTATTTATTTACTTATTTATTTATTTATTTGTTTATTTATTTATTTATTTTGCTAATAATTGTAACATAAAATATAAATAAACAGGAAAACTTTAGCTCGCCTCTGAAAAAGTAGAACTCGTGCTCAGGGGCGGATTCCTGAATTGAAATTAAGAAGTATATAATACAATTTGTCTTATGTCTACTACGCAATAAGAATACATAAATTTAAATTTAGAATTTTTCAATTTTTATAAAATCCATACATAACTTTTTAAATTTAATATTAGAACTATTAGAATTGACAAGATTAGGATATTTAAATATAAATTTGTTATATATTCTTGGGCCTAAATTACTACTATGATTAAATACTGTAGCACTGTTGTATTTTGGTTCGAACAATCTTAAAGATTTCATACCTTTTGTTTCCTAACTGTGAGAATACAATTCAAAATTATTTCGATTTTTATGTATGAATTTTATTAATACAATGTAATAAATTTGTCTTATTTTAAGAACATCTAAGAAAGTCTAAAAACAATTTTTGAGATGGAAAATCAATAGGTTTATGAAGATATGTTTTAATTATTTTATTCTGTAATAAATAAAGTGGATTAAAATTGGATTTAAATAAGCTACCCCATCCTATAATTCCATACATAATTAGCTGTGTATTTTCCCGTGTTTACCGGATGTTATCTGAAACTGGCAAGTTACCAAGTCTTTCACTGAGGTCGAAAAGAGAACCGGTACCGGTACCTGATATGAATAATTTATAATTCATGGAATTCATAAGAAGGGTAACCTTAGTAATTTCTTTTGTGTAATTCTTTTATTTTTTACTGAATTTGCACTTAATTATGAAATGTACTTATTCGAACAGCATAAGACGCAGCATTTTCAATCATGTATCATATCACAATGCTCTAAAGCTTAGAAATACGTCTATAATGCCTCTCCCTAGTGGCGGCTGATTGACTGAGGCAAGTGAGGCCGGACCTCAGTCACTTGGTTTAACAGAAATAAAATTGTGTGTTTTTATATAATATATTAGTTATTTGAATGAAGCATATATCGCTGTAGAAGAATTTGAAAACTTTATTATGTATATAGATCTGTTTTGCAATAAAATTTGTTCCTGAGGCCAGGATCGTTCGTGCCAGACTGGCTTCTGCATTTCGTATGTTTTTGCGGGCTTTGAGGTTGCACTTTAAACGTTGTAGCTGAGGCACAATTCGTCTGGCCTGGCGGCCTGGTCAGCTTTCACTCATCCCATCCATGGGCCGGCCTCAAGGGTAGAGTGGGATGGGACTAGCAATGGTGACTTGTCTTCCTAAATAGGCCATAAATAACAAACATTCCAGCTCTTTGGCAGGCAGAGACCCACTCTATTCTCTCCACTTATGTCTCAGTTTATAACTTAAGGGAGGGTGTTGTACTATTGTACTTCGTAGTACAGTAGTGAATCTGGGCCAATGTTGTTACGTGTTTCGGGAAAATATAAACAGAAACAAATACGAGAAATAATGATGATATAGTTAATTAATTCATTGTTACAGTGTCATTTTTCGAGAAGAAATAATATTGAAAGAAAGGAAGTTTTAAATAAAGAGATAGCCTACGACATCGCTGACAATTTTTCTGACAGACAATCTTAAAACGCGAGTTTCTATTGCATCCTGGTATGGGCAACATAAATGGTTAAGTGGTAATGTGATGCAAAATAAACTTCTCTGTTGGTCTTGTCTGTTGCTGTCAAAGGAAAAAAATAAAAAGAAAAGAAAGAAAGCGGACTTTCAACACATAATATGGGTTGCTTCATCACACTGAATCAATCACTGAAACTCACAGCATAACAACTTATTTGGTGAGTGACATTATTTTTTTAATAATAATAATAATAATAATAATAATAATAATAATAATAATAATAATGATAATGATAAAAAAATAATAATGATATTAACAATAATCTATACTAATAATAAATGTGTAGCCGAAATTTTTCTGGTAATTTTCGATTTTCCAAAAATAATTGGTCCCAACATATATAATTAACTACCCTAAAACCGAAAATCGCTTTTTTGAAATTTTTGTTTGTCTGTCTGTCTGTCTGTATGTTTGTTACCTTTCCACGCGATAATGGCTGAACGGATTTCGATGAAAATTGGAATATAAATTAAGTTCGTTGTAACTTAGATTTTAGGCTATATGACATTCAAAATACATTATTTAAAAGGGGGGTTATAAGGGGGCCTGAATTAAATAAATCGAAATATCTCGCTATTATTGATTTTTGTGAAAAATGTTACATAACAAAAGTTTCTTTAAAAATAATTTGCGATACGTTTTATTCCTTGAAACATTTTGATAGGACTGATATTTAATGAGATAAATGAGTTTTAAAATTAAAATAACTGCCATCTAAGGCCGTGTAATGAATTAAAAAATAAATGACTTCGTCTATAAGGGGCCTTGGACAGCAACAATCGAAAGCTATGAAAGATAGCCTACAGAGAATGTTTCTGTGTTTGTATGAAGTAATATCGGAAGCTAAATTAACCGATTTGTATAATTAATTATTATTTCACCATTGGAAAGTGTAGTTTCTCTATATTCACGTAATGCTATAATGTTATTACAGTAACTTGTTATATAATATAATATAATATAATATAATATAATATAATATAATATAATATAATATAATATAATATAATATAATATAATATAATATAATATAATATAATATAATTTAAGTTATTTTAAGGGTTCAGAACCATAGTAGGCCAAGCGCCATTTACTGAATACGTAAAAAACAAGGGTTAAAATTAAGTTATTACCATAATTCAATGGAAACCTATAACAAATAAAATAAAATATACACATTAAATCTAAATGATGTCAATCTTCATTAAACTATGGTTGCTTGTAATAAAAATTAAAAAAACATGTTAAAGGAATTGTCATTGCACCAAATGAGTGTCTCTGGACCAAAATGATCGCATTTTAATTATTTGGATGCAATTTAAATTAAGTAACATATTAAACGATTTATCCTTCTATCAAACACGAATGTTCCCTGGATCAAATGTCCTATTTTAATTGTGTAATTATTTTGTATTTATTTCTAACGGGTGCAGCGGAGCGCACGGGTACGGCTAGTAATTAATATAAATAAACATTTCCTAATAGAGGAACTTAAACTAGTTGCATGTGGCTTCACCGAGGATTTCGATCACCGGCCGCTACTGCCTCTCTCCATTTAAAATTCGACCATCAGTAACTTCCCAACCGTTATATTATGGATACAAGTGCAGTACAGCAGGTTAAATCGAATTAGGTTAACCCAAAGTACATTACTCTGAAGTATTTTACATTCCTCCTGAGACACCCTGTATCATTAATATACAGCAGCCTATATTGGAGAACAACTACCCGAGATCGCAGTGTTTATCTCATCATTACGTCACGAGGACGAGGAAAATAAGAGTGTCCCAGTCTTCGTGCATGATGGCTCTGAATGTATGTTTTGAAAAATCGGTGCCGTGAACGTTTCAGAATTATAGGGCGAGTCCGGTATGAAAGTGAACCGGACGCTGGAACGAGAGCTATTGATCACCATCGGGGGGGGGGGGATGAGGGTCCTGAATGTTTATCGATTCTGTTGTTTTCGCGGAAAGAAGACAATAGGGAAGAACAATGGAATGAGAAACGAGGAAAACAGAATTTCAGCATTCCGTTCGGATCTAGCGTGAGTGAATTCACATAACCGACTTGCGGTCTCCAGCGTTCCTATTAGCTGGCGGAAGCGATCCCGCTATGTACTGGCGCTTCCGATCGTTCAGTAGCATTTTACAACAGGACGAAAAAATTTTTCTGACGATTGAAGGGGAGCGGAAGTGAACTGGTCCGCATCGAAACCAGGCTCCTTCCTTCCTAGTTCACTTATTCATCAGTTCAAAATTCACTTTCGAACACGTGAATTTTATATCATATATTTTCTGTCATTAAAAAATGAAAAAAGTTAGTGTCCTTTAGACGACGTAATTATATTTTCTTTATTGTATGTTTTTAATGTTCCACAAGAATTCAATGTCTTTACCGTGTTCCGATATCAATGGATGTACAGTCTGATCCGTTTGGGGATGAATAATATTAATTTATTATCATAAAGCTATTACGATAGTAGGAGAAATTTCTTGCTGGTTATATTTTGATTAAAAGATGGGTGTTTCCATATATAACAATCAACAGTACATAATCTGAAAGGACAAATGAAAATCGTAGATGATTAAAATGGCTACTACAAATCAACAGCGGACAAAATATGTTCTTCTATATGCTAAATTTGAGAGGTAAATTTGCAACTAGTTTAAGTTCCTCCAATAGGAAATGTTTATTTATATTAATTGTTATTGTTAACATCATTATTACTTTATTTTTATTATTATTATTATTATTATTATTATTATTATTATTATTATTCAAAAAATAATGTCACTTACCAAATAAGTTGTTATGCTGTAAGTTTCAGTGATTGATTCAGCGTGATGAAGCGACCGATTTACAAATTTGTAAATTTGTTTTGTAAATTTGTAGGTGAATTTGCTAATATTAATTTATTATCATAAAGCTATTATGATAGTAAGAAAAATTTCTTTCTGGTTATATTATGATTAAAAGATGGGACTTTCCATATATGACAATCAACAATGCATAATCTGAAAGGACAAATGAAAATCGTAGATGATTAAAATGGCTACTACAAATCAACAGCGGACAAAATATGTTCTTCTGTATGCTAAATTTGAGAGTGTTAAAAGAGTTCAAAGGGAATTTCGACGTGAGTATGGTGTGCGTAATGTACTTAAATACGATTCCATACTGTTGTGATATCGAACATTTGTAGAAACAGGTTCTGTGTTGAAAGAACATGCAGGAGGTCGCGGGCGAAACCCAGTACGAGAAGCAGCTATCTCTTGGCTTGGAGTCCAAACCCCCCAGATCTAACCCCTCCTGACTTCTTCGTGTGGGGTTTGTTAAAGACATTGCCTATTCACAGAAACCCAGGAACATTGATGATCTGAGAGTAAAAATTACTCAAGCTTTTCAACAAATCACCATCTTACGTTACAACGGACATGGGCTGAATTGCATCACCGTTATGAGTTGAGCAGGGTGCGCAATGGGGGTCATGTTGAGCTCTGAGGAATCTCCCATCTTTCAGTGTTGTATGCACAAAGTTTCAACAAATAAAGTTCAGTAGTAAATGTTTTACGGTGTTTTTATTTTATCCAAACCCAAACGGAACACCCTGTAGTTAATTCTGTTGAAATATAATTTAAGGTAAAATACAAATGATGTAATTCGATGTTTCTCTACTATTTTCATGATGAGGTCCCCCTTTTATTCACATAACTTTTGTGAATACACCTAAGGTTTAGAATAGAATGTACGCCATAGTAGTGTGAAATTTGGTATCAATTTAAAAAGAAAATAATTTAATTATGTAAATCTGGCGTGTCAGGTATAGCTCCCTGTAAAACCGACTTCAATAATTTCAATGGAAAAATTGTTCTGGGCATCGAACCCAGGATCTTTGGCTGAGCGCGTCAACGCTCTACCGACTGAGTTACCCAGGAACAAAATTCTACAAATTTAAGTCAAACAAAAAGTGTGCATTCAATGTTGGATCCCTGACGTCTTGTCAACCCACTTGAGGTATGTGGATAAAAAAAAGGAATAATTGAGCCGGAGTCTGGTAGAGTTTCTGGGCAGCTCAGTCGGTAAAACTTGGTGCGCTCAGCCAAAGCTCCCGGATTCTATGCCCAGCCCCAGAACAATTTTTCCCTTGAAATTATTCAATTTAATTATGTGTTTATTTAATGCAAAATAGTCTGATGTTTAAATGTTCATAAAAAAATATGTAATTTATTATTATTCCTTCTCGCGGCATCTAAGTAACCATTCTTCGGGCCACTAAGGGGCCGCGACCACCCAGTTGAGAATCACTGATGTAATTTAATATATAACCAAATAGTAAGATGGAATTTATGTACAGTTTACAGCAGTAAATTTTTTGGAAACATTCAACATTTTTTCCTCCATTACTGTATCTTGTACAATAATGAAAATTGGTATGTGTAAAATACTATCCTTCTACTATATGAAAAAAAATATTTTTACAATTAAAAAAAATGTATATATATATATTTTTTTTTCAAAATTCAAAGTTTACTGTGCAGAGATGAAGTGTTTCCCTCATAACCCTTAAACTTGTTAACTTTTTCATGTTCCCTTTTATTTTATTGCTGAAACTCATGTTTACAATATCATACTCTTTCAAATACATTCCTTAATAAACAATATATATATATTTTTTTAATTTTGTGTTAGATATTTGACCATGTTAGAAAACAAATTTATTTTTATCAGACATTCTATCAAAGGTAGAGAAGTGATTTTGCATCATACTGTAGATATGACGTGCATAAATACACACAAAAAAATTCATCACAGAATGTTGGATATTATTTGAGTTATGAGGGAAACGCTTCATCACTGCACAGTGAACTTTGAATTTTGAAAAAAAAAATATATATAAATAATATTTTTTAATCGTAAATTCATCACAGAATGTTGGATATTATTTGAGTTATGAGGGAAACGCTTCATCACTGCACAGTGAACTTTGAATTTTGAAAAAAAATATATAAATAATTTTTTTAATCGTAAAAATATGTTTATCGTATAGCAGAAGGACAGTGTTTTACACATATTACGTTGCATATTACATCGTTAAAGCTTTTTTCCCCACTAACTACATTTTGCAAATTCATATCAATGATAATTCTGAAACTAATGAACAGAAATTTGTGAAATTTTTGGGCATGTTTACATATACATTACCTACAAAAATTACGAAAATCAAGCCCCTCTGTGGGACGTTTTGTCTACAGAAAAATAATTTTTAACTACCTTGAAAATTGTTACATATATTTCAACAAATATTAAAAATAAGAGCTATACTTTAGAGTTACAATGAAAATAACAGTATATGAAAATGTTGGAAACTGATTGAGTTTCTTAAGGGGTTAGGTACAGCTTACAGCTGTAAAATTTTGGAAATATTCAACAATTTTTCCTCCATTACTGTATCTTGTACAATAATGAAAATTAGTATGTGTAAAACACTGTCCTTCTGCTATATGAAAAAAAATATTTTTACGATTTAAAAAAAAAATTATTTACATTTCTTTTTTTTCAAAATTCAGTTCACTGTGCAGTGATGAATCGTTTCCCACATAACTCAAAAACTATCCAACATTCTGTGATGAAATTTTTGTGTATGTATGCATGTCATATCTACAACACTATGCACAATTACTTCTCTACCTTTGATAGATTTTCTGATAAAAAATAAATTCATTTAAAAAATGGTCAGATATCAGTATTTTCTTCTAACACAAAACAAAAAAAATATTATTTACTAAGGAATGTAGTTGAAAGAGCATGATATTGTAAACATGAGTTTCAGCAATAAAATAAAAGAGAGAGAACATGAAAAAGTTTACAAGTTTATGAGTTATGAGGGAAACGCTTCATCACTGGATACTGAACTGCCACCATTTTGAATTAAAAAATATATAAATAATTTTTTAAATCGTAAAAATGTTTTTTTTTTTCATATAGCAGAAGGACAGTGTTTAACACATACCAATTTTAATTACTGTACAAGATACAGTAATGGAGGAAAAAACGTTGAATGTTTTCAAGAAATTTACTGCTGTAAGCTGTACGTAACACCTTAAGAACAAAACTCTGGATTCTTCAAAGCGAGTAGCTACATTTTGAATAATTAAATTATATATTTAAATTCAAGTTATAAATTGGAAATTATTATAAGTTAATAATAATAATAATAATAATAATAATAATAATAATAATAATAATAATAATAATAATAATGTTTTATTTTCGCTGGCAGAGTTAAGGCCATAAGACCTTCTCTTCCACTCAACCAGCCTTAATCAATACAATACATAAATTTAAATTACAAATATTTACACTACACTTAAAAGGTTCTCCAGCAATATTCTTCACTACACATTTATTTAAATTTAGATAAATCTATAAGGTAAAGTAGTAACTTAATTTATGAGCTAATTTAATTCAATGAATTATAATTAATTTAATATTTGAGGTAGCTAGTAAAATGATGAAAATTAATTTAATATAAGCTTACTAGGACTATGTTACAGGGAGAATATATATATTTCTATTTCTATAATGAGAATATTAATGTAATTGCCATTAGAGGTTTTGTAAATCTATTTAGAAAAATTAATGATAATAATAATAATAATAATACTAATAATAATAATAATAAGAATGGACAGATGTTAGTTTCATTATAAGTAACAAATATTAATCAGCAATTCATCTGTTAAGTAAGAATTTATGCAATTTTGACCTGAATGAATTTATTGTCCAACAACCCCTTATATCACTCGGAAGCGAGTTCCAATTTATAGCAACTGAAACTGTATAGGATGAAAAATATAAAGATGTCTTGTGGTAGGGTATAATGAGTAAGTTAAAGACGGATAAGATTTTCTGTAAATTAATTTGCAACTGCGTATCAGCTATGTAGGCTATGCCGAAGGAAAAAACTCTTACAGTCATTTTCTCGGTACTCAAATATAATTTATTAATACACGTGCCTTCTACTGATAACTTCACAATCTTGTAATCATATGACATTGTTTTCATGCAATCCATTCCGGATAACTATAGATTCACGATACATTTCTTCAGTCTTCTGTAGATTCCAACGCCAGAAGAGAAAGTAACAATATTTTTTGGCACAATTATATTCAATGTTAGTTCTGTATTTGTCGACATGTTTTCCAAAGCCCTCTGTAATGGTATTTTTACTGCAAAACTAGATTACAAAACTTCATATTGGACCTAAATAAGATGGAGGAAAATATCGCATTATTCTCCGTCAGTCTGCAGTGAAGGAATACGGACGGGCGTGAGCAGTAAGGTCGATTTTCGACGGAATATTATTTATTTAAATACCCAGACCAACAAGGGTTGGGGGGGGGGGAGAAACGCAATGCGTGTGCATGCGTTTGTGTGTGTGCGTGCAATCGAAGGGCCCTGACTAGATACATATTGAGCGCGCCAGCATAGGGGTAGAGTTCAGCTTTGGTCAGCTACAACGCGACACACGCACAGCGCAAACTCTGACACGCAGGCACGCACTACGAAGGGGGAGAATACGACGACCACGTGCCCCGTGTCCTCATGATGACACGCTACCCGCTCTACAGCGACATGCGCACTGGGCCGGGCGTGGTCGCTTCCTAGACAGGTCAGGGACCGACTGAATGTGAACGACTCTGACTGGAGATGATTATGTCGGCCTACAATTCCAGCTAGCTCTCGAACTATTGTCGTGCCAGAATAAAGCTTCTATACCTCTATTTAACCCTTAGCTCCTGTCCTCGAACTCATATTATACAAGGAAACACTTCATTACAGCCACACAAGTTGAGGTTCATAAGGTACAGGATCTTTCAGAATCCAAACCGAAGGAATTCAAAGGGTTGTGGAGGGTTCCTACGTAAGTATTCTGAGTTAGGAAACTAATGGTTTGCAGGTTCAAACTTGCACGTAATGGCATGAAATAGTTTTGGGCCAGTACGCCACTGACTGGACGTGCACGTGGCGTAGCGGTAATATGTCGGAAACAGTAGCCTACTGCTACGTATCTGTAGCACAATCGGTAAACACTGTAGATGATTTCTGTAAGAGGATAAGGTCAAACGTTCAAACTTCAACAATTTTTTTTTTAGCTTAAGGCAGGGGCGGCCAACCTATTTTAAGCTTGGGCTAGTATTTGAAGAAGCATTTAACTAAATTTATATTAACTATTTTGGATATAAGGTAAAGTACCTACTTATAAGTTTCAGTAGAAAATTGAGATAAGTGTATATTTTAAAAAAATAATTTTTTTAAGTCATTATTCATTTATTTCATTTTCAAAGATAATCACATAGTTATACTTTTTTTAAAACACTGACTTGTCATAAAAATATTTCTTGTAGTAGCCTATTTAATAAGAACCGTGAGAGAATCCTTCGCTCTATAAAAGCTATTAGCTAAGGAGTAACCAAATTACTAATCTGTTAAATAGTTAAGTAAACAAGTGAAACGGTGAATTATAATAATAATAATAATAATAATAATAATAATAATAATAATAATAATAATAATATGAATAATAATAATAATAATAATAATAAAACATTTAGGAATAGCAAATATAGCGAATAGTGAGTTTATTATGGTATTATTATTATTATTATTATTATTATTATTATTATTATTATTATATTCGTGTTGTATTGTATACAGTATAGTAGATATATAGTATTAAATAGTACTAAATTGTTATTAGCAGAGTTGTGGTTCATAGTACTAGTAAAACTATATATTACATTTGTATTTGCTATGAAAATGACGTAGCCTATTTTAACTAGAATGCATCAAATCCGCCATGTCTAGAATACATTGATGAGAAATAAATAAATAAAATAAATAAATAAATGAGCGGGTAAATAAATAAATAAATAAATGAGTGAGTAAGTAAATAAATAAATAAATAAATAAATAAATAAATCAGTGAGTGAGTGAGTGGGTAAATAAATGAATGAATAAATAAATGAGTGAGTGAGCAAGTAAATGAATAAATAAATAAATAAATAAATAAATAAGTAAATAAGTGAGTCAGTGAGTGAGTAAATACATAAATAAATGAATAAATGAGTGAGTGAGTGGGTAAATAAATGAATAAATAAATAAATAAGTGAGTGAGTAAGTAAATAAATAAATAAATGAGTGAATAAATAAATAAATGAATAAATGAGTGAGTGAATGAATGAGTGAGTGGGTAAATAAATAAATGAATAAATAAGTAAATAAGTAAGTGAGTGAGTGAGTAAATAAATAAATAAATGAATAAGTGAGTGAGTGAGTAAATAAATAAATGAATAAATAAACATGCATACATACATACATACATACATACATATATACATACATAGATACATACATTTATTTAATCTAACAGAAACGATATACACAATTATCACACACAACATAACATTCATTTAATCTTCAAACCACATGTATGGTTGACTAGGCCTAAGAACTGATTACATATTACTGTCATTACTTCGCCGAATAAATATGGGAAATGCCTGTTGTTATTCGGTTGAGAAGCTTGTTTATAAACTCTGCTTTCAAAAAACTGAAAGTTAGAATTTATAAAACAGTTATTTTACCGGTTGTTCTGTAAGGTTGTGAAACTTGAACTCGCACTTTGAGAGAGGAACAGAGGTTAAGAGTGTTCGAGAATAAGGTTCTTAGGAAAATATTTGGGGCTAAGAGGGATGAAGTTACAGGAGAATGGAGAAAGTTACACAACACAGAACTGCACGCATTGTATTCTTTACCTGACATAATTAGGGACATTAAATTCAGACGTCTAAGATGGACAGGGCATGTAGCACGTATGGACGAATCTAGAAATGCGTATAGAGTGTTAATTGAGAGACCTGAGGGAAAAGGACCTCTGGTGAGGCCGAGATGTAGATGGGAGGATAATATTAAAATGGATTTTTAAGGTAGGTGGGATATGATGGTAGGACTGAATTAATCTTGCTCAAGATAGGGACCGATGGAGGGCTTATGTGAGGGCGGCAATGAACCTCTGTGTTCTCTGAAAGCAATTTGTAAGTAAGTATGTTCAATAGATTACCGATTGAGTGTTAATGAACTACTACTTCTAATACGAGTAGATTCGAATGTAACGTATGTAAATTGGCTTAGAAAAATTGTTTTTACAATATTAATTAATTTCTTGAATTACGTTCTGTGGATATTGTATTTAAATATTTTGTAGGTATCATTACTTATCATAGTGTGTGTGTGTACGTGCATGTGTTGTGTGTGTCTTTTCTATAGCATTCAAAGCTCACGGCAGTAATGAACTAAGACATATTCCTTTCACTTTCCCAACAGGAATAAAGACGGCAAGCGCCTGAATGTTGGTGTTTAGACTGCACGCATAGCACCAGAGGTGGAGAAGTTGCCGATAGACCAAGGCGTTTTCTTACATGGAAATGTACGAGATGTAACATAATTCCTTGACACAGTAATGATTGCTTATCGCGAATTTTATAATATGCTTATTGTGTTACTTGTACATCTCAGGTAGTATTATATTATCATATCGAGTGTCGAAATTTTGTTAGAAGCCTGTAACAATGACCTCACGTTAAAAAACAAATGTATTTATATGAAATACATTTTATGTGAGGAGAATTTAAGCACTACAAAGAAGAGTCGTGGTTCAAACATCTCGCACACAGCTCGTGTACCTTTGTGAGCTGTCAATATGATGCTCTCTGTTGTCATGGAAGCAAAACAAAGGACTCCCACACTTATTAATGTTGAAATTCTTCATGAAGAGTAGATGTGTTTTATTTTAACCAATCAAACCTCCGATATCACATTTTAAATAAGGATTAAAATAATACTCCTTACATATTATAAAAGTCTTAATATATATATATATATATATATATATATATATATATATATATATATATATAACATCTCTACATTTAGGTCGTAGAAGATATCTATTATAGAGAAACACATTCTCTTTAATAAAACTTTTAAAATCTGCGGTATACGACAAAACAAACAATACTGAAATTTTCGCACTGATACCGCGCATGTACGTATCGTATCCATGGTGAAGTTTATCTGAACTCATTGTTGTATTCTTGATACATAATATAGTGAAGATCTGCTAAAATGGTGTTTACTGTCGAACATTATTTCCGATCATACGGAGTGGGACGTCAGAATAGGCCAAGCTTGCCACGTTAAAGAGCAGTACCGGGAGCGATTTAACAATGCGGCACCAAATAACACAACAATGTTAGCGATTGTCAAGAATTTCCGTGGTACGGAGTCAGGTTTATGTCGCCTTGCATGATATAATGACATCTTGATTTTCAGAGTATGTTTGTAATTTCAGCATTCCTTAAGATCGGAAATAATGCTCGACAATAAACACCTTCTCCTCTGTTCTTAGAAACGTAATTGCAGAAATCAACACAACATTTAATTCAAAATATATCAAATTATTGCATACAATAAATAAATACCTCGTTGCTAGGAAAACATGGACAGCAGATGAGGGATAATTTCATTAGTTTGTTTTGGCGCATACTTTAAAATCAAAATACACCGCGACTATTTGATTTCCTTACAGTTAAGTGACATTTTCACTATTGACAACTGCGTACTGGCTTCCATCATGTAGCCCGCACGAAAATTAGAGGTACAGAAGTGTAGAATGTCAAACAATGGAATAATTCAATGGAAACATATAGCAAGTAATATAAAGTATGTACATTAAAACTAAATGATATGTCAATCTTCATTAAACTATGGTATTCACTTAACTTTAACCTTGCTTTCTCCGTTTTTAATAAATGGCGCTTGGCCCACTATGGCTCTGAACCCTTCATACATACGTATCACGACTAATTTTAATTTAGAGATGAATCGAGTAAAAATAGATCCAATCGTGATTGTGCTTGTTGTTATTGTTGTTTAAGGTTGATGATGATGATGATGATGATGACGATCACGATCATGATGATGATGCTGATGATAGAATAGTCCTATAACGCAGTAAGGAAGTGTAAATTGCTCTCAGAGAAAGTGAGTCAATGAATTTTTAAACTTACTGTAGCACTGCAAGATTTCCAAGAATGTCCCAGTTTTCTACGAAATACTCTAACGATATTGATTGGTGATTCAAAATTCAATCAAGAGGTACTAGAATGCCTACAGAGCGTCGAGCTTGTATAAGGTAATTGTAACACTTTTTAATACATCGGTACCAAGAACTTCGTCGCAGTGTCATCCTAATCATGAATTTATTCGTTCGCACCGTTGTTCATTCATACGACGATTTATCGTCAAAGATAAGTTAGAATTAATGAAAACTTTGCGAGTTTTTATGTATAAAACTTATTGAACATTGGAGATTTGCCTATAATACAGAAGGCAGTGTGCGTTTAAAATAGTAAACGCGAAGGTAGGCCTATACATGCAACTTCACAAACAGCCTTCGATCTCTATTTCATCAGAAATGATGAAAACCCAATTCATATACTTCAGAAGAATAATTTTGGGTTTCCAACAATATGTGAATTTAGAAATCTTCTCACCGTTCGTGAGCTGCCACAAAGAACAAAGAGTACTTAACCATATAAATGTTTACAAGTTCATTGAACCATTGATTTTGTTTTGACAATGAAACTCCTACAAGTACAGAGCTGCAAATAGCTACATTTTTAGATTAGTGGAAATATACCTAGTTTTAGAGAGGTAAGTATTACGAAAAAGTAAAAAATGCTAATGAACTTAGTTTCATTTCGAATACAGGTGATGCTTCAGGAGAGCAATTCATTGATCCTTTCAACGCAGCTAAAGTTACAATCGGAATAATAGATGTAGGTATTCCAAGCCTCTTAAACACATCTTTCATGAAGAGAGTAGCGGTACCTCTTGCTCCAACCAGAAGTCCGATTACTTCTAGCTCTTTTAGCTGGTAGTTTTGGAGGTAATAGGGAATGGTAGGGTTGTAGTTATTCTTTTTTTTCCTTATCCACTTCTGCCGGCTCCTCATTCGTTTCGAAACGCACAGTGGATTCAATTACGAATCCAGATCTTGTAGATTCCTTGAAAGCTATTGTATCTATTCGCCGTGTAGACCTACTGCCAGTGACGGAGAGACCATGTACTTCTTGAAAGGTATTGTAGTCGGCATCTTTAAGGTCAGTGCTATAATTGATCGTACTTGGTGGTGTCCAGCGCTTTGCAGAGCTTCGCTGTGTGGACAGGATCCCAGGACATGTGCAAGAGTTTCAACCTCGTTGTGGCAATCCTACAACGGTTGTCCTGAGATCTTCCCGGAACAGTACGTACTGCAGCAATATCTCAAACGTTTCCGCGCTATTTAGGGCAGAAGGAAGCGTTACAATGAATGGAAATCACATTGAGCATCTCATGATCTTGATGAACAATATTCATATCTCGGAAGATATTAATTTTAGAACCCATATTTATTAGACTTTTTTTCTTGTTTTGTTGAATCTACCACCTCTCAAAATATTGAATGTATTTTTTAACGTTCTGTATAAAGCCCTCAACGTGCCAATTTTAGTGAAGTGCGTGAATTCGGTCCTCGAAAACCAAGTCAAGCCAAAGTTTTCACACCCGTTCAGTTGTGTGACTGGGCACTGTGGCAGTATAATGGTATGTAGGCCCACAGTACAGCTCATTTGTTATATTTTTTATCTCCTGTGGGACAGTTCGAGGGGAGATATCGACATGAGCGTATTAACAGTTCCTCTGTACAAAGCTTGTCTTAAAAATCCATCACCCTTCACTGGGATTAATCCGTGGTACATGACAAAAGACATAGGTTGCAGCCGCCAAATTACTCTTCAAGGAACGACCATTCATATAAATTAAGGGAAAGAAGGCAGAGGACGGACACTGGAAAGTTTTCTTTTCTCAATCGTACTATCAGGGACTGGAATGCTTTACCTGCAGACTTACTAAAGGCTTTACCAACAACCAAAAATGTATTTAAAAATAGGCTTAAGGACTTTACTAATAGACGGTAATTATACACAGTATTTAAAGGGTGTAATTGATATTTTGTTATTGAAGTGTTGTATCAGTGAAGAATTATGTTGTGTCAGTGAAGTGTGTTGTGTAAGTGAAACGTGTTCCTGTCAGTGAAGCTTTATAGGTTATAGTGGCAGTGCAAAGTATTTGAACAGTGAAATGTTTTTGAAGTGTTAGTGAAATCAGGATAGAATCAGTGAAATGTGTCGTAGTTCCAGTGCAGTGAGTAATTTGACAGCGAAATGAGTGTAGTGTTGAAAGGTACTTGTGCAGATATGAACATATCATACTCGTGAGTAGAACTTAGGTTTAAGATACAAATTAGATTTACTTTAAATGTTATTTTAAGTGATCGTGCTTCATTTAATTTAGGATGTTCCCTATTATTATTATTATTATTATTATTATTATTATTATTATTATTATTAATTATTGTTAGTATTAATTATTAGTATTATTAATTGTGTTTATTATTGTCATTATTGAATGTAATTAATTACCACTGCCACCGGGTATATACCCATTGCAGTGTGAATAAATACATACATACATACACGTAGTCTCTCACTTCCTTGTCGGGAATCGAACACAGGTCCTCTGCATCTATAGCTAGAAACACTGAAGTCCGAGTTACAGTGGTGGATACGAGGCCTTATAAAATGTTAATCAAAAGAATGTGATATCATTTCCTTACGTAAATCTTTCCCTTCATTTTCGTCTCAACGTGCTAAAAACATCGATTTTTAAGGAAGATAAATGATAACCGTGAAGGAGTTGAGCATTGTGAACCGGAACGCTGAGAAGGGAAGGAGGCGGTAATGACCGTGACCTATGTGCCAAACTGTCCCACAATTAATGCAGTGACAGTGCCAATAAAGACGGAAAATCGAACACTACTCAATTGTTTATAGAGCGACTGCATTTGTACCACATTTTACATGCATTCGTTCGCAAATATGGGATGAAAACAGCTACTTCAGTCTTCTGGATACGGGTAAAATCAATTTACGTGACGCAAGAGAGGACCATATCATGCTGTAATGCCGGTGGTATCAGCTGTTAATAGTTATTTATGATATAAGAATCTAACTTCCACAGTCCAGTACGAGATTCTCGTTTGATTACCCACCGAATATAGCAATATAATGTTAAGATACGCATATCATGCAATGTTTATCCGCTTTCAAATTTCACCTATACTAATAATAAATCTGTAGCCGAAATTTTTCTGGTAATTTTCGATTTTCCAAAAACAATTGGTCCTAACATATATAATTAAGCGCCCTGAAACCGAAAATCGCTTTTTTGAAATTTTTGTTTGTATGTCTGTCTGTCTGTCTGGATGTTTGTTACCTTTTCACGTGATAATGGCTGAACCGATTTATATGAAAATTGGAATATAAATTAAGTTCGTTGTAACTTAGAATTTAGGCTATATGGCATTCAAAATATTTTAATTAAAAAGGGGTTATAAGGGGGCTTGAATTAAATAAATCGAAATATCTCCCTTATTATTAATTTTCATGAAAAATATTACTTAACAAAAGTTTCTTTAAAAATAATTTCCGATAAGTTTCATTCCATGCAAAAGTTTGATAGGACTGATCTTTAATGAGATAAATGAGTTTCAAAATTACAATAACAATGCCATCTAAGGCGGTGTAATGAAATAAAAAACAAATGACTTCGTCTATTAGCGGCCTTGGACAACAACAATCGAAAGCTATGAAACATAGCCTACGGAGAATATTTCTGTGTTTGTATGAAGTAATATAGGAAGCTAAATTAACCGATTTGTATAATTAATTATTAATTCACCATTGGAAAGTGTAGTTTCTCTAGATGGACATAATGCTATAATGTTATTACAGTAACTTCTGAGTGAATCGAGGACAGGTAAGATTAAAATAGCTTCTTATGCACAGAAAACTTCATAGGCATTCGTTTCCTGTATTTCCTAAAATAATTTTTATGACCAAATGAGTGGTCTCTGGATCAAAATGATCGCATTTTAATTTTTTAATACAATTTAAATTAAGTAACATAATAAACGATTTATCCTTCTATCAAACACGAATGTTCCCTGGGTAAAATTTCCTATTTTAATTATATAATTACTATATATTTATTTCTAACGGGTGCAGCGGAGCGCACGGGTACGGTTAGTTATTAATAATTATATTTCACTATTATTTCACTTTCCTCTATTCAATCTGAAATGTTATGTTTTATTACATTTGAAAATCTCTGGGGAGAAGGCAATAGGATTTTGTTATATAATGCGATTATTGAAACAATTGAATTTGTACTAGTTACGGTAACTAAGCAACTATAAACAAATTAGTAGGAGAGAGATATTTCCATTTCCTGTCATAATTTTTTCAGTAATTGTAAAAATGAGCCATGTAGATGAAGAAATTGTTATCTCTCATAACGATTAGTGGAACACATTCTAAAAAATTGTTACTTTATCATGGATATAATAATGTTCAAGTGTAGGTTAAACATGTCTGGTGTTAAATTCGAGATTTAAGGCTTTAAAACCAATCTAGGAGGGTAGGTTTACACGTGAAGAAATTTCTTACGCACTACCCCGCACTATTTTTCCTTTGTTTTGTTTCTTTGTTGTTTTTTCTGTCGTTTATAGGTCAAGTGTTAGGAATAATATATATACGACTGGCCCTTAGTGTCATGTAACAAAATTTGAACACGGTTACCGACAATGTACCGTCATTTCCCATAACTATGGTCCTGGATCATAACTATGATCCACGATACATCTATTCAACGACGTAAATACCAGATCACTTATCTGTGGCACGCTAAGTATACCTCTTCATAGAACATATTGTTATTCATCATCTTTTACGGTATCCACCTCGCGTCAATGGAATTCCTTGTCACAAAGTATTAGGGGCTGCAAGACAATAAACACATTTAAAAACAGTTTAAAAGATAACCTTATTAGCATTTCACTCCAATCATACTGATTTAAACTATCACTGACTACATCAGGGACGATTTCTCAAGGCATGCTATGCTTGCTGCGCAAGCCCAATATTTTCGTAGAATGTGTATTTCTCAAAATGGGATTACGTACATTAAAATTTATTTTGCTTTTTGGAATATTGTATAGGTGTAATACCATCCGCAGGTTGCACACCGCAAGTATCGCAACGCTTGCTCGTTTCTCGGAGCTACAGGAAAGACGTAGAAACAGCGAGAATATGATGCGCGCGCAAGTGCCTTCCTCCTTAGTCCGTCCTAGGCGCACATACTTCTGTTATGTGTTGTTTGAAGCTCTGGTCCGAGAGCTACACCAACGACTATTTAACGTTATAGAGAGCAGTATTGACAGCGGGAATGTGCTGTGATTTGCGAGTGCAATGTAATTGTATGAAAAAAAATATATTATGTTTTATTTAACGACGCTCGCAACTTCAGAGGTTATATCAGCGTTGCCGGATGTGCCGGAATTTTGTCCCGCAGGAGTTCTTTTACATGCCAGTAAACCTACTGACATGAGCCTGTCGCATTTAAGCACACTTAAATGCCATCGACCTGGCCCGGGATCGAACCCGCAACCTTGGGCATAGAAGGCCAGCGCTATACCAACTCGCCACCCAAGTCGACTAATTGTATGAGCGGAATGCATGTATTATTAATTCTTAAACATTAATTTGAAGCATTGCAATGAGTTCGGAATTTTATTGAAACTGTATTATTAAATCCATTTTCCCGAAGGACTATTCAAGAGAAGACAGACATAGGGAATACGTGCGCTCGTTCAGTACAGCTCAATACAACAATGTGCATTGGTTGGCAGGGTCGAAAAAACTAAATAAACTGTTTTGTTGGCCATGTTTGTTATATTATATCGAACTTCTACATCTGATAAGCGAATATGATCCATGCCTCATAATGATTTCATAATTATAAAATAAATTATTTATGTGGGTTGATTATTTTTATTAATTATGAATTATTATATCCTCCCATCTTCCCCTATGAATAAAAGAGCAAGCCTAACTTTCGTGACTAGCATTCGCCCCTGGACTACATTGTTACTTCTTTCTTTAGACATCATCCTGATACTGCTGTAATTTCAAAATTGTCTCATAATATTCTCTTTCTATTATCTAATATATTTTTTAAATATATTAACGTTCTATGTATTTTACCTTAATTCTGCTACACAATTTATTTTAGTGTTTAATTAATATTTCATGGTATTTTGTTTTTCAATTCGTAAATAACTCTTGTATACATGTAACTCTCATTTAAATCAAATTCATGCATATGTATATATACTTTTTGCTGGTTGAGTGGAAGAGAAGGCCTTACGCCCTTAACTCTGCCAGCTAAAATAAATTATTATTATTATTATTATTATTATTATTATTATTATTATTATTATTATTATTATTATTATTATTATTATTCAAAGAACATTGTAGAAGTAACACAAACCGTTCGTAGATAGCTGCAGGATTTGACTTGAACTATAGTCCAGCCCTTTTCTTTGTTTCCATTTTTTAAAATTCAATATCTATGTTTACATATGTATAATAATATTTTTGAGGATATAGGGGAGAGTCGGGTAGTATCGGACGTCGGGTAATATCGGACAGTGAGTTTCTTTCATCTACCACACGATGATAGTACCTAATTGACATGGTTACGTTTCTGTGATGTCGCATAGAGAAACGTAACCATGTCATTCAGGTACTACCACATGGTGGTAGATGAAAGACACGCACTGTCCGATATTACCCGACGTCCGATACTACCCGACTCTCCCCTACTGAGTCCGTAAGGGCTACCCTCAATGGGGGGCAGTTTAGTATTATTATTACAGATAAACGAGGTACTAGGTTATGGAGTACAAAATTTGAATGGACCATAGTTGTGTTCCAGGACTATAGTTATGGGAAATGACTGTACGCTTATGGTAACTTAACACTTCAGTCTGTCCTACATAATGTTAGGTGGTGTATTTATATGTAAACTAAGACTTGAGACGTGGGCGATTCTATTCTTGATTCTCTACACCTTTCGTATCACAAAAGAGACAGCCACTATGTCACCAGAGAGCATTTTCGATCTGGCCTGCATAAGAATGCATAAATTCGCGCACCGTGTGCTCTTCCCCCTTTGAAGCTACTATTGTGATTTCGCATGTGATGGAGGTCACCGTCAAGGGTCATGGGAACGATTAAAAGAAAAAACCTCGAGTGGTCTGCAGGCTGTTGAAAATTTCGGTTACTGGCCTTGAATTGCAGCAGCCTGCCCGCCTGGCCCGGGTAACTAACTAACCGAGTCAAGGCCAATGTCGCAGGTAGATGGGAGAGCAAAATATCGAGCGGGCCGAATGCCGAGGAGGCTTGCCCGGACACACACCTCCACCGCCTCCCCCGCGCCACCCCATCTCCAAATTCATCTAATTCCCATCACACGTAGATTAAAATGCATCAAGACCACAACCGTAACGTGAACACTTCTAATCTACTATTTCTACACAAACACAGGGATATTCAAAATTCATAATACAACCTGAAACTTCAATATATCACACATTCATTTAACGGGTTACAACAGATGCTGCGTATTAAATGTATGTATGTATGTATGTATGTATGTATGTATGTATGTATGTATGTATGTATGTATGTATGTATGTATATGTATGTGCATGCATGCATGCATGCATGTACGTATGTATGTATGTATGTATGCATGCATGTATGTATGTATGTATGTGTGTATGTATGTATGTGTGTATGCATGTATGTATGCATGTATGTATACGAGTATATGTATGTGTGTATGCATGCATGTATGTATGTATGCATGCATGTATGTATGTATGCATGCATGTATGTATGTATGTATGTATGAATGTATATATGTATGTATGTATTTATGTATGCATGCATGCATGTATGTATGTATGTATGCATGCATGTATGTGTGTATGTATGTATGTATGCATGTATGTATATATGTATGTGTGTATGCATGCATGTATGTATGTTTGTATGTATGTATGCATGCATGTATGTATGTATGAGTGTATGTATGCATGCATGTATGTATGAGTGTATGTATGTATGTGTGTATGTGTGCATGCATGCATGTATGTATGTATGTACAGTAGGATTATTTAGTCCTGACAGTCGCCGGAGATGTGCGCCTGGGACAGGCGAGTCCATTTAGTTACGCCAAGGGGTGTTTGGGTTATTCACATGCTTGCCTTCGGAGCGATCGGATGTCATGCGTGCGGTAGAGCGGTATGTTTCCAGTAAAATTAAGCTGTACTGTATTCCTTTACCGACCGCTCGCCATTATCTCTACTCCGGAACTCTCCCCACTCCTCCTATTAATTACTTCCCCTCTTTCGCGTCGCTGAGCTGTCTAGGACTAAATAATCAGTATGTATGTATGTATGTATGTATGTATGTATGTATGTAAAAAAAAGTAAATCCATGGCGCTACAGCACATGAAAAGGGCCAAGACCGACCAGCCGGCTGCTGACCTCTCGTTCACATACCGAAGCAGAGGTGGACGATCATCCAACCAGTATGGAGGTATCGATGATCCCCCCAGCCGTTATAGCTGGTTTGTGAAACCGGATTTTCGCTACCTATCGTAGCTCCCCAAATGCAACACGATGCTGGGTGGGCACCGGTCCCATACACTGGCCGAAATTTCATGAGAAAATTTCTTCTCCCATGAGGACTCGAACCAGCGCGCATTTCGTAAAGCGAGTCTTAGGCAGGATGCCTTAGACCGCGACGCCACGGCGCGGGACTATGTATGTATATATGTATGTTTTGTGTATGTTTGTATGCATGTATGTATGTATGTAAAAAATAAATCCATGGCGCTACAGCCCATGAAAAGGGTCAAGACCGACCAGCCGGCTGCTGGTCTCTCGTTCACATGCCGAAGCAGAGGTGGACGATCATCCAACCAGTATGGAGGTATCGATGATCCCCCCAGCCGTTATAGCTGGTTTGTGAAACCGGATTTTCGCTACCTATCGTAGCTCCCCAAATGCAACACGATTTAATTGTAAATACTGAATTTAAATAATAAATGTAAATAAGTTTACTAAATGTTAGTAGCCGTCATTTCGAGGTCTGTTGTGAGGTACAAAATGTATGTGAAAATAATTTTAAAATGTAAATACGCCTAAGTTATATGTAAATAAGAGGTGTAAATAAATGTAGACAATATGGAAAGCGGTAAGCAATAACAATATACTACATGTTTAAGCCCTTAAGGTCTCCTTATCCTTAATCTAGCTTCGCAGACTTCAAGCTCCCTATTCGAATATGTTCTGAAGAGTATCTATTTTGTTTTTAATTCTTGCACGCTTTTCTGAATCATCCTGTATATTCTTTGCTGGTTCCTATTCCTACGACGTAGAATTATTGGATTATCTCTATTCCTACTACTTTTAAACGATTTAGCAAATTATATTAATAAATTATTCCGATAAATTAATGGTACTGTGTTTGCTTCTATACAGTCATAAAACCGAATGTTATTATTAGGGCTATAATTTTGATGAAATTGCATCTTTTTTCTAGTAAGCCAGAAACATTACTGCTTTAGTATTTATATGTTATGTGATAAACTGAGTGTTTTAAGACATATTTGTTAGGGAATTTTTTGTATTTTTTGCCTCTTACAACTAATAAGAGCATCTTTTATTTTATTCGGACATTTTTTAGGCATTTTCGCTTAATTTTGGCTATAAATCCCCATTATTAATATAAAATGTTTATTTCCTTTGATATTTCGTCTACATATTTTGTCCATTAATACTCATTATTTTTTTACTTGGTTATTTAACGACGCTGTATCAACTACGAGGTTATTTAGCGTCGATGGAATTGGTGATAGTGATATGATATTTGGCGAGATGAGGCCGAGGATTCGCCATAGATTACCTGACATTTGTCTTACAGTTGGTAAAAACCTCGGAAAAACCCAACCAGACAACAGCCCAAGCGGGAAACGAACCTGCGACCGAGCGCAACTCCGGATTGGCAGGCAAGCGTCTCAACCGACCAAGCTACGCCGGTGGCTAATACCCATTATTTTGTATAATATTTTAATCGTTTTTCTACACAAATATTGCCATTTTAACGTAGTACACTCCAACCACTCCTTCAATATAGACTCCTATATACCTGCTAATTCCGGATAAGAGTGGCCTTGTGGTGGACTACATGGAAACTACATCAGGTAAAAAGTGTACCACTTAGAAAAAATATGTAAAATTAAATAAACTTCAATGTTGGTACTAGAATTTAATTTAATTACTAGTCTAAATAGTAAGTATTACAAAACCTCTTTTCCTACTTAGCCAATTATGTACGAACAATTTTTAGGGCATTTTTAAGGGCATTTTTGAAAGATTTTTAGGTCATATCTGCATTGTTTTTAGGACATTTTTTCATGATTTATAGGTCATCAAAATCCTAGCCCTAGTTTTTATTATACACTGCACATATGTGCAGTGATCATATTACCCCATCCCTGGAAGCAATAGGTTGGCTTAAACTAGATAAGAAAAGAAATTTACATTCACTTCTCTTTCTCTTCGAAATCTTGAACTCTTCTATTCCTTCGTACCTGTCGTCTCGCTTCACTTACCTTTCTTCCCACCATAATCTGAACACACGCTCTCGTCATGAAACAATACTAACAATACCATCCCATCGCACCTCCTCATACTCATCTTCTTTCACAATAGCCCTGCCAAGACTCTGGAATTCGCTACCTGCTAGCATCAGGGACTGTCGAAATAAAATTGAATTCAAACGAAAACTTACTAGGCACTTGGTCAGTAATTGATTACTTGTAAATAGTTTCTTTAATCTATCACAAAATATTTCAATATTCAGTAATTTCATCACTATACAATTTTGTTATTCTAGATTTAATTTGTAATTCAGTAAATATAAAATATTCTTTGTTTCTCTATGATAAATTATCTAGCTTTAATTATTCAGGTAATCTTTTCGTACTTTGATTTTATTGTAATTGTAAATTTAATACTAATTGTAATTTTATTGTTGATATTGTAGTTGGAATCTCCTGCTAGAGGGGCAGAGAAGGCCTGACGGCCTTATCTCTACCAGGTTAAATAAATAAATACTAATACTAATACTAATATGTATATCAAACTGTCTAATGAACTCTTGTTTCTTCTAACTAGCGTGTTAGAAACGTACTCTAATATAGTAAATAAGATTATAATCCACAGAAAGTATGTAATGTAAGCACAAAACTTTCGCAATCTGAAAGTATCTGAGGCATATGGTGTTTGTCATAGACGAAGCTATTTTCTGTTATGTAAAATAGTGCAAGTAGAAAGCTGATGTGATGTGCCAGGAATCCTTAATCCGTGGCAATAAATATTCTGCTAGTATCTCGTAGCATGCCAATATCTTTAGTTTTCCAGCCTATATGTTTTATAAATGCAGACCGTTCAGCTTCTGTGGAAGTGAACACTTTCTTCACAGGATCTCTCTCTGTATTGCGGTGTAACAACAATACAAGGTCGACGCTCTCTGCAAGTCTTTCCAAGGACAAGGTAACGTGTGAATAGTCACGTACCTAATTTTTACTACCGTTTGTTTGATAAAAAAACATCAATGTTATGATTCTGCCAATAAAATAAGCTGAGAATTGTACGGTAAACTGGCATTCTCTTTCAAGTAAATACAAAGCATGTATCTATACTAATAATAAATTTATTTTTTATTGGGTTATTTTACGACGCTGTATCAACATCTCTGGTTATTTAGCGTGTGAATGAAATGAAGGTGATAATGCCGGTGAAGTGAGTCCGGGGTCCAGCACCGAAAGTTACCTAGCATTTGCTCGTATTGGGTTGAGGGAAAACCCCGGAAAAAACCTCAACCAGGTAACTTGCCCCGACCGGGATTCGAACCCGGGCCACCTGGTTTCGCGGCCAGGCGCGCTGACCGTTACTCCACAGGTGTGAACACTAATAATAAATCTGTAGCCAACATTTTCTGGTAATTTTCGATTTTCCAAAAATAATTGGTGTTAACATGTATAATTAACCGTCCTGAAACCGAAAATCGCTTTTTTGAAATTTTTGTTTGTATCTCTGTCTGTCTGTCTGTCTGTCTGTCTGTCTGTCTGTCTGTCTAGATGTTTGTTACCTTTTCACGCGATAATGGCTGAACCGATTTATATGAAAATTGAAATATGCATTAAGTTCGTTGTAACTTAGATTTTAGGCTATATGGCATTCAAAATACTTTATTTAAAAGGGGGGTTATAAGGGGCCTTGAATTAAATAAATCGAAATATCTCCCTTATTATTAATTTTCATGAAAAATGTTACATAACAAAAGTTTCTTTAAAAATGATTTCCGATATGTTTCATTCCAAGCAAAATTTTGATGGGACCAAACTGCAACAAAAACGGATGTTCTCTGAACCAAATGATCATATTTTAATTATTTGCATGTAATAACAATTAAGAAATATGTTAAAGGAATTATCATTGCACTAAATGAGTCGTCTCTGGACCAAAATGATCGCATTTTAATTATTTAAATACAATTTAAATTAAGTGACATATTAAACGATTTATCCTTCTATCAAACACGAATGTTCCCTGGATCAAACGTCCTATTTTAATTATGTAATTACTTTATATTTATTTCTAACGGGTGCAGCGGAGCGCACGGGTACGGCTAGTACTAATAATAAATCTGTAGCCAAAATTTTTCTGCTAATTTTCGATTTTCCAAAAATAATTGATGTTAACATGTATAATTAACCATCCTGAAACCGAAAATCGCTTTTTTGAAAATTTTGTTTGTATGTCTGTCTATCTGTCTGTCTGTCTGAATGTTTTTACCTTTTCACGCGATAATAGCTGAACCGATTTATACGAAAATTGGAATATAAATTAAGTTCGTTGTAACTTAGATTTTAGGCTATATGGCATTCAAAATACTTTATTTAAAAGGGGAGTTATAAGGAGGCTTGAATTAAATAAATCGAAATATCTCCCTTATTATTAATTTTCATGAAAAATATTGCATAACAAAAGTTTCTTTAAAAATAATTTCCGATAAGTTTTATTCTATACAAAATTTTGATAGGACTGATATTTAATGAGATAAATGAGTTTTAAAATTACAATTACGCCATTTAAGGCGCTGTACTGAAATAAAAACAAATGACTTCGTCTATAAGGGGCCTTGGACAACAACAATCGAAAGCTATTAAACATAGCCTACAGAGAATATTTCTGTGTTTGTATGAAGTAATATCGGAAGCTAATTAATTGTTTAATTATTATTTCACCATTGGAAATGGTAGTTTCTCTAGATGGACATAATTCTACAATGTTATTACAGTAACTTCTGAAACATATAGCAAGTAATATAAAATATACACATTAAAACTAAATGATATGTAAATGTTCATTAAACTATGGTTGCATGTAATAACAATTAATAAACATGTTAAAGGAATTGTCATTGCACTAAATGATTGCTCTCTGGACCAAAATGATCGCAATTTAATTGTTTAAATACAATTTAAATTAAGTAACATATTAAACGATTTATCCTTCTATCAAACACGAATGCTCCCTGGAACAAACATCCTATTTTAATTATGTAATTACTTTATATTTATCTCTAACAGATGCAGCGGAGCGCACGGTACGGCTAGTTTTTAAATAAATTTAAATAGCAAATGGGGCAAAAACATTTAAAACAGCAATTTTATATTGATTGAAAATCTTCACTTATCGCATATTTGTAAAGGGTACATTATTATTCGAAAAAGTAGGACTTTTCCTTTGGCTAGTAATGAATATAGGAATTCACTATATAGTACATGATAAGTATAGGAAAGCCATTTCGTAGCACTTTGTAAATTCATTCGGATAGCCTGGAAATTGAAAGGGAACAGCTGCAGTGAGCTACGGTATTGTGACCTAAGGAAAGAGGTTAAATATGGTGAATTTTCATTTTTCTTTTGCCTTTAAAACGCTCTTTAATATGTAGAAATTCATTACATAAAATTTAACGCGTATTTATGTACTTGTCAACTGCCATAACCTCATTTTAAAGCTCTAATGCACAGAGTTTTTAAATTACACTGAACTTTGATTGAAATTTCCTGTAAAATTAATAGCTCGCTTTATATCGTACAAAAAAGTTAGGCTACATCGAAATTATTAATGTTATGTGCATGATATTTGGTGCATACATTCTTTAGGCTACTAAGAAACGTTTCTATGAAATAGAAATTCGTTATTTTGTTGCAATAGAAATTTATTTTGTTGTGTTTGGAAAATATGCCTCCATATTTCAACAAAAGTACCTCTAAAATTCATTCTCAAAATGCTAAGGCTGGTTCACAATAAACCGGGAACGGAAACGACGAGAACAGGAACGGAAATATTGTTAAAATAAATGTACTTAAATATGAGAATGCCATATTTTCCATACATCTATCAGGAATAAATTAAATATAAATTTAAAGAAAAATTATGTAAACTTTGAAAACTGGAACAATTATAATTCAGTAATTTCGAGGGAAAAATCGTTCCGGGGCCGGACATCGAACCCGGGATCTTTGGTTAAATGTACCAACGCTCTACCAACTGAGCTACCCGGGAACTCTACCAGACACCGATCCAATTTTTCCCTCTATATCCACAGACCTCAAAGTGGGCTGACAACCGTCAAGCAACCAACATTGAGTGCACACTAGCTCTGTGTGACTTAAATTGTGGTTTTCTGTTAACGAACAGTGACGTATATTATGCAAATCAAGCTTTCAGGTATAACTCCCTGTAAAGTTGGTTTGAATAATTTCGAGGGAAAAGGTCCCGGGTTCGATGCCCGGCCCCGGAACGATTTTTCCCTCGAAATTATTCAAATCAACTTTACAGGGAGTTATACCTGAAAGCTTGATTTGCATAATTATAATTCAGTATTTAAAAAATAACAACACAAATTAATTATAAGTAAAGCAATTGAAATAACAAAGTAAAAATTTGTGTATTGTATGTCCACATTGTAAGAAATGTGTGGTAAAAGTTTCAGATTAATTGATGTAAAAATATGAAGAGTCCACTGCAAGAATGATGGATGTCACTTTCTTGTCGAAAATGAACCAAGACTGTCAATGCATAGCTTAAGACACATAGAATGTACACAGAGAGTTACATGGCATTAACACTGATAGTCATTATCCAGTAATGATCGGAAAATCACAGTTAAGCTTTGAGCGCTAAGCATTTCAAAATTTCAATTTCTTCTCCTGCAAAATATATTCCAAATGACATCCATCATTCTTGCAGTGGACTCTTCATATACTCTATACGAAAATAACACCAGATTTTTCATCATTGATTCCCTGACACTCATATCTGCAATGGTATTTCATTATACATGTAATGTCAATGTAAAAGTTCTTCGCCCTTCAAAGTGAGTCGATAGCAGGACAGGCAGGCATGGGTCAGAAGCAAGCATGAAGGCATTCTATTTGCTATTCAAATCACATTGCATCCCGGGTTGCATGTTCCAGGAAAATTCAAGTTCAACGAGAGCTCGGTATGTCAACGTTGTCAGAGATCTCACAGAGACCAAGTCGATGTGGCGAGAGAGACACGGCTCTGGTCAGGGTTACAGACCGCATGTGAACACCTGACCTCTTGCACGAAATGGAGAGGGAACTCTACTCCCTGACCACGCGGCGAAACACTCGACACAACATAGGATTATGATTAGAAGTTTTAATGCACTGCTTTACGTATTGAAAAAAAATTAATAATAATAATAATAATAATAATAATAATAATAATAATAATAATAATAATAATAATAATAATAACTATAACAATAATATTAATAATAATAATAATATTAATAATAATAATAATAATAATAATAATAATAATAACTAGACTTCAGATTTTAGGTAAAAACCTATTTTAATCCTTAAAAGATAAGTTCATAAAAAATTGCAAGTACACATTTCACATAAAACTATGCCTAAACTTGGTATTTTAACCACTTCCCTGATTAACCCGAGTTAACTCGGGTTGCTAACTTTTGTCAAAATTTGTTAACCCGAGTTAACTCGTTTGAGTCCCATTTTAGCTGCTAAGGATTATATCCCGAATATATACGTTTCCATTCTCTCATTAACTTTTTCCTGATTAGATGGCTACAGAAGTTAGTGATATTGCTACATCTGGTGGTGTTTTTTGTACTTTTCCTTGCGAGTGCAATTCTATGCTCATATAGCATTCACACACAGTAGTGAATAGATGCTAGTTAGTTTTGGCGGTTTCTGTTTGTGTTTAGTGTTTTTTTGTGCTGTTTTGTGTAAAGATGGATCAAGTTAGTGATTCCGAAACTTTTGATCAAGAATATATTCCTGTAGAAGATTAGGAAATGAAACATCGGTATCAGAAGACGAAGTTATAGACCAACAAACAAATTCAGATCAGTTGATGTCGCGTCTTTTCGACAGTGGTTTGAATAGAGGACATCTGGCACCATTTCTTCTGCACCTCCGATGTCCCCATTCCCTGGAATTTTAACATTGTTTCGATAACGATAATTCTCAATTTTTTTAATTATTCTCTAATAATGACCTTATCAACATTATATTCGAGGAGACGATTCGGCATGCTAATAAGTATTCACAAAATGCTGAAAATAATTCGTGGCGGCCTACTACAGACTCTGAAATACGTGTACTTTTGGGCATAGTGATACTGCAGAACATTATTCACAAACCAGAAGAACAGATGTACAGATGTATTCAATGACTGCTACACCATTCTTCCCAAAACGCTCTCATATAGGAGAGCAGATACTACTGTCCGGAATGCAATGTGCCACTGTGCGTAATACCCTGCTTTCATACGACAACCAACATTTAACGTCTTGATAACAGCACTGGTATTGTACCTCATAAATTAATCCATAAAAAACATAAGTTGGTAAATAGTTCAGGAGAAAATCAAAGTGGGACAACTACCAGACCTGGAATCAAGGTGCACGAGATAACTCGGGATAATAATTCAGGTATGAATGTATGTCTATTTCATAGTGATTTTTTAGGTATGTACAGTGATTCTGCAATATTAAATGACCTCTTTACGAAAATAAAAAATATGACTTTTTTTTCACAAAACTGGTAAAATATATAGTAAGGGAAGAGGTCAATAGCACCTAAAATGCCTATTTCGACCTATTAAGTATGTTTTATTTCTAATAGGTCAAAACACTCATTCTTATTTCGAAAATTTGTATTTTAAATTCGAAATGTGTTCCTATTTCTGTTGGAAATAAAGTAAGGGATAAACTAGAGCAGGTTCTGCAGAGAAATGTAGGACTGAAGGACCTATGTACTGCTTCAGATATCCTAGCAGGGAAGAACACGGATTTACAATGTAACATTCCTGTCCAACTAGTGTCAAAATTGAAGTACGCTCCTGTTACTTCAGTGGATGTGGAGCGTTCATTTTCAGCATACAAATTTGTGTTGAGTGACGAACGGCATTGCTTTTTAGTTGAAAATTTAGAAAAAAAAATAGTAGTAATTTATTGTGAAGCTAATTATGGACATTAATGGACAAGGCTTGATAAAAATTGATTATATTTGGCTTGTTTGTCTACTGAATTTATGTCTAAAACTTATTTTTCACATTTAATTGTTTAGTTTATGTATAACTAGTTAGATATTAGTTGTTCTTGTACTTTTAGTAGTAGTGGTGGTAACGGTGTATAAGCATTTAAAATTATTAAATTCTAGAAGTGAATTCCTGATGATTTGGAACATGTTTTTAAAGAAAACATTATTTTTTGTTAGAGCCTATTTTCAATTCTTTAGAGACTATTTCCTACACTTTAAAGCCTATTTTAGGCACCTAAAATTACATTTTAACGACCTAGAAATCCGTACCCTAATAATAACATAACTAAGCTTTCATTGCTGTACAACACATGAAATGGTACAATTTTCTCTTTTCCTACATTTCAGATTTCAAACAAATTCTAATCACAGACTTAGGAGTAATAGAAGACACTGAATATATGAAATAGAAATATAGCAGAAGAAATATGAGAAGTTCATATAAATAACCTACAGTTTGCGCAAATATTGGAGTACCTCAAGGTTCCGTCTTGGGACTTCTCCTATTTCTCTTGTATGTAAACAATCTACCTTTGAGCTTAAAAAAGTGTTTTGTGACTATGTACGCTGATGACACTTCTGCCATGATTTCTGGGGATAATCCCCAAACTTTGGAACTAAATTGTAACATTTTATTAGAAGATATGAGAAAATGGTTCTGTGCTAATAGGCCACATCTCAATGTTAACAAAAAAGGCTTCATAAATTTTCACACGGTGCAAAATAGAAAAGATATGAATTTAAATATAAATATCAACAACGCACAAATGAGATGGTCAGATGTCAGATTCTTAGGTGTAATGTTTGATGAATGTAAGAACTGGGATCAACATTGTAACCTATTTGTTTAATTTCTAAATTAAATGTGGTCGGTTATCAATTAAGAATACTGAGTATTTTATAATGTTACATTTGTTGAGATCACTTTTCTGTACATATAAAGGGCAAAACTAAAATTCTTTCAATCATTTATTATCATAATACACATCTCTCTTAAACTGACAGAGCATATTTTGAATTAAATCAATGCCTTCCAAAAAAAAAAAAAAAGCTCTGAAATTCATGCGTTCATATTGTCCCATCTTTCTTACTTTCTGCCTTCCTCTTTGTCTCCTCATATGATCCATATATCTTAATGTCGTCTATCATCTGACACAATCTTCTGCCCCGAACTCTTCTCCCGTTCACCATTCCTTCCAGTACATCCTTCAGTAGGCAGTTTCTTCTCAGCCAGTGACCGAACCAATTCCTTTTCCCTTTCCTGATCAGTTTCAGCATCATTCCTTCTTTACTCACTCTTTCCAACAGAGCTACATTTTTTTTATTCTGTCAGAAATGTTTCATATAAGACAATCTCGAAAAAGAAACAAAAAACGAGCAAAATTAAAGGATTTAGAGTCATAGTGGGCCAAGCGCCATTTATTAAAAACGGAGAAAGCAAGGATTAAAGTTAAGTGAATACCATAGTTTAATGAAGATTGACATATCATTTAGTTTTAATGTACATACTTTATATTACTTGCTATATGTTTCCATTGAATTATGGTAATAACTTCTTTTTAACCCTTGTTTTCTACGGTTTTAGTAAATGGCGCTTGGCTCACTATGGTTCTGAACCCTTCAATTATATTTGACTTTTTTGTTTGAAATATCTCTAAGATTAACTTCCTGAAATCAATGACATTACCTACGGTTAACCACGTATATAAATTATATACAAATTTGTTCTGAAAAGAACTCCGTTTAACATAAGCCGAAAAAAGTGTAATTTTTTTACGTTGCTAACGACAGACTTCCCTCAATATCTGCAAATTTCCAGTCACAATAGGCAACTATTTGTTGCAATTGTCTCTGGGCTGTAAAGATCTAACAATTTGTAAAATTTGAGGGCAAGTTTCGAAATGATCTCATTAACAGTTCCTTGTAACGCAATTGTTACTATTGAGTAGCTCTTCCTACCTGCTATCGTTACATTTGTTGTACAGGGACATCGTTTTATTTTTACTTCAATTTTTATTGTACCTGAGTTTTTAATGTACTTCACTCCCACCGCTTCTACTAATGAAGTTCCAACTGTCCTCCACACAGAACCAGGGCCGCATATTATAAAGAGTACTCAGTGAGTATACTACGTTCCAGAAATATGTTCCTGTTTTCCAGTGATTAAAGAGCTTTCAATATTTAATCAGATTTTCGCACAGATACTGTCGTCCGTTTGCCTACGTCGCATCCCGATTTCCCCCACCTGCTTCTGCTCGCCCCTCTGTAAAGGCTAGTGTATGTGTATGTATTTATTCACATTGCAAATGGGTATATACTCTGTAGCAGTGATAACTAATTACACTCAATAATGACAATAATAAATACAATTAATAAAAATACTAATACTAATAATAATAATACTTACTTACTTACAAATGGCTTTTAAGGAACCCGAAGGTTCATTGCCGCCCTCACATAAGCCCGCCATCCTGTGCAAGATTAATCCAGTCTCTATCATCATATCCCACCTCCCTCAAATCCATTTTAATATTATCCTCCCATCTACGTCTCGGCCTCCCCAAAGGTCTTTTTCCCTCCGGTCTGCCAGCTAACACTCTATATGCATTTCTGGATCCGCCCATACGTGCTACATGCCCTGCCCATCTCAAACGTCTGTATTTAATGTTCCTAATTATGTCAGGTTAAGAATAAAATGCGTGCAGTTCTGCGTTGTGTAACTTTCTCCATTCTCCTGTAACTTCATTCCGCTTAGCCCCACATATTTTCCTAAGCACCTTATTCTCAAACACCCTTAACCTATGTTCCTCTCTCAGAGTGAGAGTCCAAGTTTCACAACCATACAGAACAACTGGTAATATAACTAATAACAATAATAATAATAATAATAATAATAATAATAATAATAATAACAACAACAACAACAACGAGCATCCTAAATTAAATGAAGCACGATCACTTAAAATAATATTTACAGTAAATCTAATTTGTATCTTAACCCTAAGTTCGAACTAAAACCTACAAGTAGTGGCTGGGTTGTCTTAACTCTTTTCTGAAAACATTAATTTCTGTTAGGAATTGGACGTCTACGTAATATTATACAACTGCTTAAAATAACTTAAATAAAAGGACTCGTTAAATCATTAACTGTCACGTGATTTCCCCCCCTTTCTACGATCCTTGCGACATAACCACTTGGACGGACAGTAGATAGCATATCTGAGTAATTTTATCTGTGCGAGACGGACAGAAGTGAAGATTGAATTTACAGTACGTAAGGTACTCTTTTATAGATAGGTACAGAATTATTTCAACATGAGTTACTAGTACGAAGGACGAAACTGGTAATTGGAATTAGATGCAATAAACTATAGTGCGATAATATGCACAAAACAACTGAAGCCTGCATCGAAATGAACGGCCACCATTTTAAAAAATGTGTTTAAATATCCAAATTACGATTATTTTTCAATTTAACTTCATTCTCTATGTTGTACGCTAATGTTCTGTAGACAGTATACTATACACGGCGTAACGAATACGTTCGCATGGAAAGCTAGTTCGTGAGTAAAAACACTTATTGTTAATACTGTACTGCATTTTGATTAAACAAAAACCTAATAAAAATTATCAAACTCAAAATTGCGATATTTCCTAGTTTACGTAAATGAAAGAACTACTTTTCTTCCCTCCTATACCTAGTAAAGTGATTTGTTTGTATTTTACGCCAATATCATCGAACTCCAGTCGTGGAAGGGGGTAGCAAAGGGTGTTTCCGGTTCTCAATCGTTAATCCAAAGGTATAGCCAGGTTAATATTAAAAAGTTAGTAAAAATAGATACTACCTAAATAAAAGGCACAGATATAGATATAAATGGAAAATACAAAATAAAAATTAATAAAAATAGAGAAGTATAGATATCATAGCCAAAAATGTAAAATGTAGGTTTAATTGGCAAACTACAGAGTAACAAATAGCAATATTATATAAAATCAACTACCTTCAGTATATTAATAAGAAAATGTTTATATTTCAAGTAACAAATGTTGAAATCTAGATCCCATGTGCATAAGAATGGGTATTAAGCCTGAAAGGCACAATAACACGGTTAAGTAGGACGAAGTATCGGTGCGAAACTGCACACACGTTCACTTGCTCTCGTTGTCCTTAGAGCGGCAAAAAAACTGTAGCGTCCACACTTTCGTGAGCCCGGGAACATCCACTCGCGATTTTACGGCGAAGTGCGTGTGAGGCCAGCACTGGCGGTGCGGTGTCAAGGTCGATATATTTATCCAACTCCACTCCACTCCACAGCGCTTCGGCCTCAAACTAGCAAGGCTGGTCTACTCAGAACTGCACAAAGTCACGGTCGATCATTTGTGATGCGGCTACATGTATTAATCAACCAACAAACGCGTGCCCTTCATGGAAATATCATCAGGATTTTGTAGGCAGAAAAACTTGATGCAGAGGAGTCATTTAAGCGTGGCAAGGTTGGGGCTAAGAAGGATGAAGTTACAGGAGAATGGAGAAAGTTACACAACACAGAACTGCACGCATTGTATTCTTCACCTGACATAATTAGGAACATTAAATCCAGACGTTTGAGATGGGCAGGGCATGTAGCGCGCATAGGCGAATCCAGGAATGCATATAGAGTGTTAGTTGGGAGGCCGGAGGGAAAAAGACCTTTAGGGAGGCCGAGATGTAGATGGGAAGATAATATTAAAATGGATTTGAGGGAGGTGGGATATGATGATAGAGAATGGATTAATCTTGTTCAGGATAGGGACCAATGGCGGGCTTATGTGAGGGCGGCAATGAACCTCCGGGTTTCTTAAAAGCCAGTAAGTAAGTAAGTAAGTAAGTAAGTAAGTAAGTAAGGGGGTTTAAAGAAATTAAATAGTACCACTAAAGAAAAAAATGTGATAACAGCACTTTAAATATCAAAATTTTCCGTTTTTATAACAAATAAAATACGGACTACTTTTTTCTCTTATACGGAGAAGGGAGTTTGGAATTGAACGGGTTACATCAGTTGCTTGTTTATGCGGATGACGTGGAAATGAACAAGGAGAAAATCCACAAATGATTAGGGAAAACACGGGAATTTTACTTTAAGCAAGTAAGGACGTAGGTTTGGAAGTAAATCTCGAAAAAACAAAGTATATGATTATGTCTCGTGACCAGAATATTGTACGAAATAGAAATATAAAAATCGGAAATTTATTCTTTCAAAAGGTGGAATAATTCAATTACCATGGAGCAACAGTAACATATATAAATGGCACGCGAAAGGAAATTAAACGCGGATTAAATATGGGAAATGCCTGTTATTATTCGGTTGAGAAGCTTTTAAGAGGGGTCATTTAGGCGTGGAAAGGGGGGAAATTGACCCCCTCCCCCGGTTTAAAAAAATTGAGTAGTACCACTAAAGAAAAAAATGTGATAAGAGTACTTTAAATATAAAAATATTTCGTTTTTTCAACAAATAAAAAACGAATTACTTTTTTTCTCTTGTACGGAGAAGTGAGTTTGGAATTGAACGGGTTAGATCAGTTGCTTGTTTATGCGGATGACGTGAAAATGAACAAGGAGAAAATCCACAAACGATTAGGGAAAACACGGGAATTTTACTTTAAGCAAATAAGGACGTAGGTTTCGAAGTAAACCTCGAAAAAAACAAAGTATATGATTATGTCTCGTGACCAGAATATTGTACGAAATGGAAATATAAAATTCGGAAATTTATCCTTTCAAAAGGTGGAACAATTTAATTACCATGTAGCAACAGTAATATATATAAATGGCACGCGAAAGGAAATTAAACGCGGATTAAATTTGGGAAATGCCTGTTATTATTCGGTTGAGAAGCTTTTATCATCCAGTCTTCTCTCGAAAAAGCTGAAAGTTAGAATTTATAAAACAGTTATATTACCGGTTGTCCTGTACGGCTGTGAAACTTGGGCTCTCACTTTGAGAGAGGAACAGAAGTTAAGGGTGAATAATTTCGAGGGAAAAATTGTTCCGAGGCCGGACATCGAGCCCGGGACCTTTGGTTAACCGTACCAACGCTCTACCAACTGAAAATTTGCATTGAACATTTATATCGATATTATTCCAAAGCCTTCGCAAAACTGCACTATAATGGTAACTAAGTAACAATAAATGCACTGTAATGTGTCTATTTCAGTATACATAGTTTTATGTTGTGAAGGATGGTTTCCCTAGCAACAAGTTTATGTGTGGGAATTCTAACTTTCAAGACCTAACAACAATAGCTGTAAATACAACAAAAACCACGATCGTGGAAAAAAGTATATTACTCCATCCCCCATGGAATATAAGAAAGTAAACTCTTCCAAATAGGTTACGTATATAGGCCTACGCGGACTCAAATGGGATCGTTCACATTTTCATTTTATCATAGCCCGCTATACATGTACAGCTGTACATCTTATAGCGGATACGACGTAAGCATATCCATGGTAACCATAGTCAAATTTTTGTTCCACAGAATCCTTCAATTTTTTCTATTATTCTAGGTCGAATATAGAGTTAATTAAAAGAAAAATGTAAAATAAAATAAAATGCAACAAGATATTGGTGATATATTGCTTTAAATTAACACATAGCAACATGAAAAACAAAGGAGTATCGCTAGTAGCGGTGAAAATGAAATTCTAGATGTCAAACTTTACACTAAAAAGAAACAAACAGGAGAAAACATAAGATTCAAACATAAATATTGCACCATCCATCATTAACAATCATAGAAATTGATTGGCCACATAGAAGGGAACAATAAATAACTTCTCAGGAATACAAATATATTTTCACTCAATCTACTTTCACCTGAAGTAGCTGGTCAGATATGAAACCCTTACCGTGTCCTGGACAATAGGCAGTATTATAAACTGACTGGTAGGCCTAAATCTATACTAGTAAAATCTCCCTCAATCAATTACAGTTGTTTTATCCTTCGAAATAGTTTCTTAGGAAATAGCTTCAGCATAGTGTAGTAATTTATTTTGTGTTACAAAAGTTTATTTTTTTATTTTAACTGGTAAAGATTAATTTGACGTCGTATACAATTTTGTCGAATATCCTTTTGAGAAGATTAACTCCATATGTAGATGAAATTATTGGGGATCATCAATGTGGTTTTAGGCGTAATAGATCGACTATTGATCAGATTTTTTGTATTCGACAGATATTGGAGAAAAAAATGGGAGTATAAGGGTACAGTACATCAGTTATTCATAGATTTCAAAAAGGCGCATGACTCGGTTAAGAGAGAAGTTTTATATGATATTCTTATTGAATTTGGTACTCCCAAGAAACTAGTTCGATTAATTAAAATGTGTGTTAGTGAAACTTACAGCAGAGTCCGTATAGGTCAGTTACTATCTGATGCTTTTCCAATTCACTGTGGGCTAAAGCAGGGAGATGCACTAACTTCGCTCTAGAATATGCCATTAGGAAAGTTCAGGATAACACAGAGGGTTTGAAATTGAACGGGTTACATCAGCTTCTTGTCTATGCGGATGACGTGAATATGTTAGCAGAAAATTCACAAACGATTAGGGAAAACACGGAAATTCTACTTGAAGCAAGTAAAGTGATAGGGTTGGAAGTAAATCCCGAAAAGACTAAATATATGATTATGTCTCGTAACCAGAATATTATAGGAAATGGAACTATATAAATTGGAGATTTATCCTTCGAAGGGGTGGAAAAATTCAAATATCTTGGAGCAACAGTAACAAATATAAATGAAACTCGGGAGGAAATTAAACACAGAATAAATGTGGGAAATGCCTGTTATTATTCGGGTGAGAAGCTTTTGTCATCTAGTCTGCTGTCAAAAAATCTGAAAGTTAGAATTTATAATACAGTTATATTACCGGTTGTACTGTATGGTTGTGAAACTTGGACTCTCACTTTCAGAGAGGAACAGAGGTTAAGGGTGTTTGAGAATAAGGTTCTTAGGAAAATATTTGGGGCTAAGAGGGATGAAGTTACAGGAGAATGGAGAAAGTTACACAACGCAGAGCTGCACGCATTGTATTCTTCGCCTGACATAATTAAGAACATTAAATCCAGACGTTTGAGATGGGCAAGGCATGTAGCACGTATGGGCGTATCCAGAAATGCATATAGAGTGCTAGTTGGGAGGCCGGCGGGAAAAAGACCTTTGGAGAGGCCGAGACGTAGATGGGAAGATAATATTAAAATGGATTTGAGGGAGTTGGGATATGATGGTAGAGACTGGATTAATTTTGCTCAGGATAGGGATCAATGGCGGGCTTATGTGAGGGCGGCAATGAATCTCCGGGTTCCTTAAAAGCCAATAAGTAAAGATTAATTTTATTTTTATAACTCGTGCTAAAATTCAGGCCACGTTCGCTTAAAGAATTACATTTCTACAGTATGAGATCCAGAAGTTTTCTTGCAAAGAACTCCTCGGAATGTCGCACTGTTTATTAAATATTTCTAATTATATCAAACAGACTTGAGAATGTGAAGGTTATTCAGCATCATATTGCCTCGCTGACTGAGTCCGAAAGAATTTACACGCATCTCAGACTTCTCTTTCGATTCTTATCATCATAACATGACCCACATTCTTGGCTGGAGTGAAAGTGTCAACATTGGGACGCGCCCAGGGCTGGAGACCGATCGTTCCACAGGATGACAACGCAGCCACAAGGTTAACATCCCAAGGTTATTGCCGTCTGCTTGTTTGGTCCAGCGCTATGAGGCTGCGTATTTGGCAGATTCTTACAAGTCAAGCCAACTAGGTTCGATACCATGATACAAGGTCTCTGTAAAGGCTGGTTCACAATAAACCGGAAACGAGAATTGGAACGAAAACGAAAACGGTAAAATTGTTAACCCTTTCTAACCCAAATTAAATTTACAAGCAATCCATGTTGAAACAAATAGCTGTATTAGGACCAATTCAGTGACCAAGTTACGGGAGTGGCAACATTTGAAACAAAACTATATTGATGAAAATGTATTGAAATAGAAGTTATCCAGCAAAATTTACCTTCATATGTAACACACAAGTATATAAATCCCATATTATTGCCATATGGTATCTATAGGTAAGAAAGGGTTAAAATGTGTACATTTAAATGTGAGCATTCACAATTAACGAAAAGCTTGCCGGAGCCCGGTATCGGGAACGGAGAGTTGGCCAAGTTTCAACTTTGGCGTTCACGTTTCCGATCGCAGCCCACTAGATTCATTCTATTGCCATCTAAAAGCTATTTTGTCGTCGTATATTTTGTAGCAAGAAGACCGTGACATAATCTATGCATTATTTTGTTCTGTGTTGTGCATCATGGAGCAAGTTTTATTTGATGAGATTCTAATATTGAGTGTTGAGGAAAATCCTCACGTTTACGATAAGCGGCGCGCCTCGTATAAAGATGAGAAAATGGAGAATACGTGGCTTTCAATAGCTGCATCTTTGAACACCGATCGTAAGTGAATCGTATTTTATTACTGTATTGGTTGTATTACACACTACATATTCACGCTTCAGTTCAATAACTACTGTTGTGTTCATTTTTGTTCTATTACAAATGTTTCTTCTCTAATTATTTTACGTTATGGTAGACTTAAAATAGGTTGTGATAATAAAGATGCATGGGCATATTTATAGTACCGTACCTAATGAAATGTTTCAGTTGAAATTTCGAAGTTGGTTAACCTGTGTTTATGTTGGCTGCCTTGTACTCATGAGAGAACGCCATTGGCCAATTATACACAAATAAATCAGACTGGGTGATATCGACTTTACATATCGTTATTGACATCCATATCGATATGCATTGTCGTCTACGTTCTCGGTTTATTGTGAATCAAAAATTTTCATATTCACGTCCTCTGCTTCTCGTTTTCATTCTGGTTCTCGTTCCCGGTTTATTGTGAACCAGCCTTTACACGTTCGTTACTAGAAGCGGGAGAAAGTCTGGAGAATAAATCGCTGTAAACCGCAACTAATTGGCGAGTCGAGCAGAATTTGTCGTACAGAGCTGAAACTAAACGCTGTTCTCTCTAAATTCTAATAATCACAAGGCCAAGGAACTCGGAAACGGGAGGGGGGGGGTTGGAGAATGTAGTTGAAAAATTAATCAGCTGTGTGAATCGAATGTTAAGTTCAGTACTGTAACACGATCCACTGCCCACAGTGATTTAACTGCAATGATGACAAGCAGGAATAGACTTTCACTTTCGTGTTTAAACAAACACGCGAAATCAGAGCAAATAGTTTCAGGGAACTGTGTACACAGAGATGCATACATATTGTAAATTACTATACCAGGTGAGTCAGCTACGCCTTACTTTTAGAAGTTATGCAATCCCGCTCATTCAGTCATATATTTATTTATTTATTTATTTATTTATTTATTTATTTATTTATTTATTTATTTATTTATTTATTTATTTATTTATTTATTTATTTATTTTGCTTATAATTGTAACATAAAATATAAATAAACAGAAAAACTTTAGCTCGCCCCTGAAAGAGTAGACCACATGCTCAGGGGCGGATTCCTGAATTGAAATTAAGAAATATATAATGCAATATAAATAGAGGAGTAAGACAAGGGTGCCCATTGTCACCGTCACTTTTTAATGTGTATATGGACGACATCGTGCTGAAGTGGCAGATGGATTTGAAAGTACATTTTAAAATAAAAAAAAAACATAAACTTAGATACGATACTTTTTGCCGATGATCAGGTTTTAATTTGTGCTTCTTTAGATGACCTACAAATGGCAATATTTAAATTAAACAAAATTAGCAAAGAAAATAGCTTAACTATATCGGCTACTAAAACAGAAGTGTTAGCCTTTAGAGGATTAGAAACAATTAGAGCCAAAATCGTGTTGAATGGAAGACTGATAGAACAAATTAATACTTTTAATTATCTAGGCTGCAATATCTCATATGCAAGAAAAGAAGATTTTACAAATAAAATAAACAAATTCAATTATTTCTGTGGGGTAATAAAAAGAAGTTTAAAATACACTAGCAAAGAAACAAGATCAAAATTTTATAAAGTTATGGCAGCCCCTATGTTGCTGTACGGCTCTGAATTCTGGACTCTTACTAAATCCGAAGAAAAAAGAATCGAGGTGATAGAAATGAGATTTTTGAGGAGTATAGCAGGCTATACTCTCTTAGACAAGAAACGCAATGAAGACATCAGACTAGAACTGAATATATTCAATTTAATTGAAAAACTCATAGAATATAAGAATAAATGAAAGCAACACGTTGAAAGAATGACTCAAGACCGTATTCCTAAATTAATATTCGATTACAGACCAACTGGTAAACGAAACATAGGCAGACCCAGGAAAAGATGGCTTCAAGAATTTTAAAATTTATATACTTCATGAGACCGGAACGAGTCAAACAAGGCTTAAACCATGTGTCTGATGATGATGATGATGATGATGATGATGATGATGATGATGATGATGATGATGATGGTGATGATGATGATGATGATGATGATGATGATGATGATGATACAATTTGTCTTATGTCTACTACGCAATAAGAATATATAAATTTAAATTTACAATTTTTCAATTTTTATAAAATCCATACATAACTATTTAAAATGAATACTAGAACTATTAGAATTGACAAGATTAGGAAGATTTGGATATTTAAATATAAATTTGTTATAAAGAGTGTAACAAAATTTTCTGATACAGTGAAAATTTCAGTTATTTTTTCAAATATTTGATTGTAAATATCACATTTTCAGCCAAATTAATAATAAAGGATTGCATCACACCACAATCAAGTAGTACCAACTCCTACACCATAAAATTTGGTCATGGTTCCTGAGAAAATGGAAATTAACAAGAGAATAATTTTAACATACTGTTACACAAACTTTTGTTACACTCTGTATATTCTTGGGCCTAAATTACTACTATGATTAAATACTGTAGCAGTGTTGCATTTTAGTTCAAACAATCTTAAAGAATTCATACCTTTTGTTACATAACTATGCGAATACAATTCAAAATTATTTCGATTTTTATGTATGAATTTTATTAATACAATATAATAAATTTGTGTTATTTTAAAAACATTAAAGCCTAAAAACAATTTTTGAGATGAAAAATCAATAGGTTTATGAAGACATAGTTTAATTATTTTCTTCTGTAATAAATAAAGTGGATTAAAATTGGATTTAAATAAGCTACCCCATTCCTATAATTCCATACACAATTAACGATTGAAATAAAGTTAAGTATATTGTGCGTAATAAACTTATTGACAAGTAATTCCTCAATAAAACAAAATAATATATTATTTTACGTAATTTATTACAAAGGTAATTGTGTTGGTTCCATTTTAAATGATAGTCAAAAATTATGCCTAAATACTTAACTTCAGAGGACTCTTTAATAATCGGACATTTACACTGTATAAGACAACAATCAGAATTATGTAATTTAATACTTAATATAGATGTAGGAGGTTTGTTACATTTTTTAGATAATGAAAATGGAATAATTATGGTTTTATTTCCGTTAATAGAAAGATAATTTATGTCAAACCATTTTTTTATTAATCTAAGTCAATTATTTGAATTATTATATGCATCATACCAGGTTTTTCCACCAAAAAGTAAAACTGTGTCGTCTGCATAAGAATAATGAACACCATTGTATTGTTGTAAGTCAATTTTTAATAAGTCATTAATATATAGGCTTTTAAAAATAAAATAGGGCCTAGAACTGTGCCTTGGGGAACACATATTAATAATTGAAGGTTCACTTGAATAACTGCCAATTTTCGTTATTTGAATTCTGTCGTTGAGATACGATTTTATTAAGTTTATGCTCGACCATGCCGAAATGTAGTAATTATACACCTGGTAGTAGCCCTTTAATGCACCTCATTAACGTATACCTATTCATTATAATTCAGTTGTTCAGCCAATGAGAAATAACCTTTGTACTGATAGTACCATTATAAAACCGAAAGTATCGATTATTCTCGGATATGCAATCGAAAGACAATTAGCGAAAAGTCACGGAGGCTGGGAATCCAATACTGTCGCAGAAGCTTATGCTCTGTTACTATAATAATTAGCGTTAATTGTAAATAATATTCAAATAAATTCAATTTGTCATCTCGTTTTTCAATTCTAAACCAATTTCCAGGTTATATCAAGACTAATCTTCATGTTATTCTCTAGATTATATCAAGGTCAATGACATTCGTGTTTCGGAAAAAATCAATACCTTCGCGTCTGCGCACATCTCACAATTCAGGTCAGTTCCGCTCCTCACATACCCATAACATGAATACTTCCGAATAATTTCAAGTTAGAAATATGGTCGAGCATAAAAAGTCGTATGAAACTTGCCTATAATGGTAATTAAGACGCTCGTATGAAAATTATGAAACTCGCTTGCGCTCGTTTCGTAAACAAACATACTCGCGTCTTAATTACTACCATTATAGGCTCGTTGCATAATGAACTATTAAAGCATTAACTTCTTTATTCCTAATAAGTATAATTTCTCAATTAAGATATCATGTTGCACTGTATCAAATGTTTTTCTTATGTCCAGGAAAATACCAATACATTTGTTATCTTGATCAAATTCTCTGACAATTTTTTAGTAACTTGATATACTGCATTATCTGTACCCACATTTCAGAACACACCTGGATTATGGCGAGGATATGCTAATTCCCGATCTAGTTATTCGTTTCGTAAAGTTTGCTTAACACGATTCACTCACGCTAGCGGCTAATGCCTGGCCGCAAGTGGTCATTGCGGTTAGATTCTAGCCTTAATGACGGTTTGGCAGGAGCGAGCGAGATTCAGAATCACAGGCATGACGGGTTGCCAGACCTGTATTATTTTTGGCCAAGTCTTGTTTACTCCGAGCACCTGTTAGTACGCGAAGCATTGTCTGATAATTTGTGAGCCCACTGCCCCACAACGCCAGCCGGACGCATGGCAAGGCCGCGCCAAAGTTTGATCTACGTCAATCCTCCGCGTGGCGCTACCTGTACGGCATGGATCTCGAGAAAAGTTGAAGGACACACCGCGCCATGCCAGTCTTTGACGAAAATCAAGATAATTTCTTTCGTCTTCCTTCACAGTTTCAACTCTTTGTATGAGCTTTTAGCCGTCTCAACTAATTTGATGTAAATATTACTAGCTACAGCGATTTTTTTTTTCCCCCAGTTTTTAACTCTTACAAACGGAAATTCCATAAAGAGTGGGTGGAAAAACATTTTTGTGTACTGGAAAGCGAAAATATTAGACCTCTGCTTTGCTCAAAAACATTTTTTCGAGTAAAAAACTACAATAGACGACACAAACGGAAATTCCATAAAGAGTGGGTGGAAATAGTACATTATGCAACGAGCCTATAATGATAGTAATTAAGAATCGAGTATGGATATTTATGAAACGAGTGCAAGCGAGTTTCATAATTTTCATACGAGCTTATTAATTACCATTATACGCGAGTTTCATACGACTTTTATGCTCGAACATAATTCTAACTTGAAATTACCGGTATTCAGATGTATACATTTTATTTGTAACTGACAAGATCAGAAGTGACCTTGTTCTAGGTCGTGAATTGTGAGATGTGCGCAGACGCGAAAGTATTGATTTTTTCCGAGGAACAATAATGTCATTGACCTTGACGTAGTCCCGTTAAACTTGATAATATTATAACCTTGATTATTGAATTCGACATTGAAAAACGAGATGACAAATTGAATTTATTTGAATATTATTTACAATTAACGCTAATTATTATAGTAACAGAACATAACCTTCTGCGACAGTATTGGATTTCCAGCCTCCGTGGCTTTTCGCTAATTCTCTTTCGATTGCATATCCGAGAATAATCGATACTTGCGGTTTTATAACAGTAGAAAGCTGACCTGTCATTGGCTGAACAGTTGTAACCTGAGTCGTCATTGGCTGAAAGACCTGACCTTTAATGAGTAGGTGTACTTTAATGACATGCATTAAAGGTCTGCTACCAGGTGTATAATTACTACATTTCGGCATCGTCGAGCATAAAACATTTTATGCTCGGCCATGCCGAAATGTAGTAATTATACATCTGTAGCAGCCCTTTAATGGACCTCATTAAAGTACATCTATTCATTAAAGTTCAGGTTTTCCACCAATCAGAAAGCACCATTGTAGCAATATGAAAGCGCAAGTATCGATTATTCTCAGATATGCAATTGAAAGACAACTAGCGAAACGTCACGGAGGCTGGAAATCCAATATTGTCGCAGAAGGTTATGTTCTTTTACTATAATAATTAGCGTTAATTGTAAATAATATTCAAATAAATCCAATTTGTCATCTCGTTTTTCAATGTCTAAATCAATTTCCAGGTTATATCAAGATTAATGTTCATTTTACTCTCTAGATTATATCAAGGTCAATGACATTTGTTCCTCGGAAAAAATCGATACTTTCGCGTCTGCGCGCATCTCACAATTTACGAGATACTGCACAAGGTCACTTCCGCTCCCCAGTCAAATAAGAATAATATGAATACTTATGAATAATTTCAAGTTAGAAATATGGTCGAGCATAAAAATTCGTATGAAACTTGCCTATAATGGTAATTAAGACGGTGGTATGAAAATTATGAAACGAGCGTTCGCTCGTTTCATAAACATACTCGCGTCTTAATTACTACCATTATAGGCTCGTTGCATAATGTACTATTTGTGTACTGGAAAGCGAAAATATTAGACATCTCCTTTGCTCAAAAACGTTTTTCAAGTAAAAAAACTGCAATATACCACATTACAGTATCAATCAGTACACGAAGATCACAGTAAAATCACATGTTAGTAAGTTTGGATTTAAGTTATCCATGCATAGTTTTGATACTAAGGCAATGCTGTAGAGGCTTTCCGAAATAGGCTTATATTACTGTCTAGCCAAAAATGGAGCACATTTTGAGCATCTAATTTAGTAAATTTAATTAATTTTAGAAAATTACCCAAAATAAACTTTGTTTTCAATCTACAACCGATGACAACAACAATAATCCAGGTTGCCAAGCGACGATAGAAAACAAAATATGTGAAAGAAATGATTGAGATGTATAAACAATTGAATACTGTTAGAGTTGTAAGTACCTATTAACAAAAAAATAGGGATGTTATTTGAAATGTCAAAGGGCGTGAGGGTTGAGGGTGTAAGACCAAAATGCAATTAACACTAGTTTCAAACTTCTGCCTCAATATCTAAATTGACGTGTTATATGATTAAATTAAATTAAAATAAATATAATTATATAGACTGGGAAGTTCTGAAATGAAAGACTGGTATAATACTTCGTTGTTTTTATGAGAAAGTGTTCGTAAATAACTATAATATTTAGTGTATTGTAAAATAATGGTTATAGGAATGTAATATTATATTTTTAATTATAAGATAATTTTAAAATGCTTAAAATGAGAAATGCTTGATATTATTCGGTTGAGAAATTTTTGTCACTCAGTCTGCTTTCAAAAAAACTAAAAGTTAGAATTTATAAAACAGTTATATTACCGGTTGTTCTGCATGGTTGTGAAACTTGGACTCTTACTTTGACAGAGTAACAGAGATTAAGGCTTAGAGGGATGAAGTTACAGGAGAATGGAGGAAATTACACAACGCAATACTGTAAGCATTGTATTGTTCACCTAACATAATTACGAACATTAAATCCATACGTTTGAGATGGACAGAGCATGTTACACGTATGGGTGAATCCAGAAATGCATATAGAGTGTTAGTTGGGAGGCCGGAGGGAAAAAGATCTTTGGAGAGGCCGAGACGTAGATGGGAGGGCGGTAGGATATGATGGTAGGGACTCGATTAACCTTGCTCAGGACAGGGACCGATGGCGGCCTTATGTGAGGGCGGCAATGAAACTTCGGGTTCCTTAAAAGCCATTTGTAAATGCTAAGTAGGATAATTTTAATTTTTTTTTAATGTATTAATTGTATAAACAGTAATATTTTATTGTAACCTGAAGATGCCTTAGGGCTGAAATTTCAGAAAATATGAAGAAAAAACACATTGGAATATTTTCCCGCAGTTGGAAAGTTCAAACTAGATTTTTTTCAAAGAGTGTACACCAGTTTAGGATAAAAAGAATGCAAGAATACCTCCACCTTGTAAAAGTACATATATTTTTTGTACTATTTGCAACCTCATATTTATCCAACATAAATTTCTTGTCTATGATTATCATCAAAACAAAAGCGGGAAATTTCTTTGAATCTGAAAATTATATCATTGTGTTCATAGAATATGAAATCCATATTCGAGAAGCTGCTTTCTGAAAAACAGACACATTTATTACAGTAATTAGTTTTAATTTATAATAATTTTTTTCCTTGGTTATTTAACGACGCTGTATCAACTACTAGATTATTTAGCGTCGATGAGATTGGTGATAGCGAGACGATATCTGGCGAAATGAGACCGAGAATTCGCCCTATATTATCCGACATTTGCCTTACAGTTGGGGAAAACCTCGGAAAAAAACTCAATCAGGTAATCAGCCCACTCGGGAATCGAACCCGCGCCCGAGCGCAACTCCGGAACGGCAGGCAAGCGCCTTAGCCGACTGAGCTACTACGGTGGCTAATTTACAATTACTGAAACTTATTTTATTCTTGTGTTCAACGTTGTTTACGTTTATCTTTCTAAATGCAAACTAAATCTATGTTAATAAAGTTTTTTTGTATTATTTTCTAAGTCACCTCGCGACCCTTCCCCCCCTTCAGCTCCTTATACGACCCCCTGGCGGTCGCGACCCACACTTTGGAAACCACTGTTCTAGATGCAACCAAGTTTTTCAATTTTACATCTACAACTAGTTCCTCAGACATAATGTACTAACGTTCAGTCATATTATAATCCACAGTGTTAGATTATGAAGCAACATTTTATTGAGATCAAACCATAGCAACCGACAAAACAGTAGCCTGCACTAAACCGGTCAGGTATGGTGTTATTAGATAATCCACTGCTGGCTAACTATAAACACAGAATAAACTTACCACCATACTTTCTGACGTCTTTTCAGTCTTCCGAAGTCCAGCACATTGTTGAAATATCACAATTAGGGCACAAACTCCGTAACAACAAACGCACACAACCATATTGTTTTTGCAAACACACACTATCGATTTTTATCGTTATCGATTCTAGCAATCGATTTTTTCCCATAATCCGTTACGCTGCAGCTATCGGCAGAAATGTCATCGAGGTGGCTGTTACTAAGGCCCGTAACACACTTGCAGAGTTTTCGCCAGCGAAGAGCCTTCCTCCACACACTTGGCGAGTTCTCGCTATCACAGATCACACCTCGCTATGATCATCTATGCACTGCATTCATGCAGAAAGCATTTTTCTGATTATAGTAATGACTCGTTGGGGGAAATATTATAGGTTATGTATTTACGTATATTGTCGTACTTAAATATTTAACCTGTAAGATACTTTACAAATTACGTACGAACGCTATGTTGAATTCTTAGTATTCAGATGATGAGGAAATGGAGTTACATGAACATATTTTGTTCATGAAAATAAGAGGAAGGCCTAAAATTAAAGCCAGAAATATCTGAAAATTACATTGTACCTTACGAAAATAAGGGCGAGTTTTGGACACTTGTTTCGATTTGAATGATGCTATGTTTAGGCGTTATTTCAGGTTCAATGGACCAGAGTTTTTTTTTTTTTTTTTTTTTTTTTGACATTCATGATATGATAGAGAATTCTTTGCTACATTCTGATTAAAATTACGTAAACTGTTAAGACATAGACATAGATACATTATTTCAAATGTTTAATCAATACCGTCAAAATTTCATCAAAATAAAATACGAACTTAGATTCTACATACTTTGTAATCGAAAATTCACGAACTATCTTCAAATACATCTTTTCTCAGTCTAGGTTCCTTGCCATCGATTACATTTCTAGGCATGTAGAACGAAAGTTTAGGTCAAGCATACCAATTAATGTCTCCAAATATCTCTTAACTGACTGCGTATTCCTTCCGTTTTCCAGATTCGCTGTCACAACGATAGATAGCAGCAATCGTCCTATATGCCTATTACATATATTTTAAAATAAATTACTCTATCTCTCTTACATTAAATGCTGATATATATTGACATTTCATCTAAGAAGATTATCCTTCCATATTTGAAAACTATCTTGATTCTATTATTCCTATGTTTAGATTATCCCAATAATTATTTATTCTCTAGGACCCTCAAGTGAACTTCGGTCCTTTACCTATATACATAGAAATATCTAACAAGCTATTGGCGGATAGTACAAGGGGGGGTTGGGGGGGTTGGGGGGTTGTCGTCTTTGAAAATGTTTAGTGAAGCGAGTAGGCTTATTGTGAAGGCCTCTTTTATTACGGTTGTGAGTACAAAGAAAGAGAACGAAGCAGTACACTTAAGATACCTCCGCTGTATGACATTAATAATTCTTTTGCGTGATAACGCAATATTTTATACATATATTCAACTCATATAAATGATCTTATCCAGGTATTCCAACTTTTTAAGAAATTAATAACATTGGCACGGGTTCACATTCACATGATAAAATTGAAATATCAAGAAAGTCGTCTATATCTTACCACTGTAAATTAGTTCTTGGATACAATGTTAACGAATAAATCTAATGGCAAACTGCAGCTTTAATTGAGTCTGCATGTGATAGAATAACATAATCTCATTTCCATTTCTAATAACTCTTTTTTTACATATTCATATAGACTTGTAAGTACGCTTCGGCTTAAAATCAAAGCATATTAAGTCAAAAATATTACTTCTGACAAGAAGGTGCGCATTTTTATGTACATAATGTGTATAAACGTAGAATTGGAAAAATAAATTTAAACAATTTACAAAGAAAATAATATTTTGAAGGTTCAAGTTTTTCATTCCTGATTCACCTTATATTACCGTCTTCAATTAGCTACTACTCTGATAGAGTCTCTGTAATTCCAAAAATTGTGTGCTTGGCAGTTCCTATATAATTTGTCTACCGGTATTAGAGTACGGTATAGTATAATGACAGAGGAGGTATTAGAATTTGGTTCCATAACGGAACCGAACATTACATTCTACATAGTTTGCAATCGATAACATTTCTAGGCTTGTAGAACACACGCTTAGGTCGAGTACACCAAGTGCCTACAAATACATCCTCAGTTGTCGTGTATTCCTGATAGGAGACACGATCTTAGATTCTACATACTTTGAAATAAAAAGTTCAGGAACTATCTTCATATACATCTTTTGTTAGTCTAGGTTCCTTGAAATCGATATCATTTCTGGGCATGTAGAACGAAAGTTTAGGTCAAGCATACCAATTAATGTCTCCAAATTCCTCTTAACTGATTGCGTTTTCCTTCCGTTTTCCACATTCGCTGTCACAACGATAGATAGCAGCAATCGTCCTATATGCCTATTACATTAATTTTAAAATAAATTACTCTATCTCGCTTATATTAAATGCTGATATACATAGACATTTTATCTAACAAGATATAATTGAAATCTATCTTCATTCTTTAATACCTATGTTTAGACTATTACAATAATTATTTATTCTCTGGGACCCTCAAGTGAACTTCGCTCTTTTACCTATAAATGTAGAAATATCTAACCAGCTATTGGCGGATGGTGAATGGGGGTTTTATTTCAAAATTATTAGTGAAATAAATAGGCTTATTGTGAAGGCGTCTTCTCTTACGGTTGTGAGTAGAAAGAGAGAGAACGAAGTAGTGCACATAAGATACATCCGCTGTATGACATTAATAATTCTTTTTCCTAATAATGCATGATAACGCATTATTTTATACACATATTAAATTCATATAAATGATCTTATCCAGGTATTCCAACATTTAAAAAAATTAATAACATTGGTACGGGTTCACATTCACATGATAAAATTTAAATATAAGGAAAGTCGTCTATATCTTACCACAATAAATTAGTTCTTAGGAGATATCATGTTAACGAATAAATCAAGTGGCAAACTGCAACTTTAATAGTCTGGATGTGATAGAATAACATAATCACATTTCCATTTCTAATAACTCATATTTTATATATACATATGGATTTGAAAGTACGTTTCGGCTTAAAATTAAAGCACATTAAGTCAAAAATATTTCTTTTGACAAGAAGGTGTGTATTATTATGTACATCATGTATGTGTATAAACGTAGAATTGGAAAAATAAATAGAAACAACTTACAAAAACATAATATTTTGAGGGTTCAGGTTTTCATTCATGGGTAACCTTTTGCTATGATAGGTGTCTCTGTAACTCCGAAAATTGTGTGCTTGGGAATTCTTATACAATTTGTCTCCTGGTATTAGGAGTACGGTATAGTATAATGAGAGAGGAGGTATTAGAATTTAGTTCCTTAACGGAACCGAACATTACATTCTACATAGTTTGCAATCGATAACATTTCTAGGCTTGTAGAACACACGTTTAGGTCGAGTACACAAGGTGTCTATAAATACATTCTCAGGTTTCGTGTATTCCCGATAGGAGACACGAACTTAGATTCTACATACTCTGTAATCGAAAATTCACGATCTTCAAATACATCTTTTCTCAGTCTAGGTCCCTTGCCATCGATACCATTTCTAGGCATGTAGAACGAAAGTTCAGGTCAAGCATACCAATTAATGTCTCCAAATATCTCTTAACTAACTGCATATTTCTTCCGTTTTCCAGATTCGCTGTCACAACGATAGATAGCAGCAATCGTCCTATATGCCTATTACATACATTTTAAAATAAAATACTCTATCTGCCTTACATTAAATACTGACATACATTGACATTTTTTCTCAGAAGATTATCCTTCAATATTTGAAATCTATCTTCATTCTATAATTCTTATGTTTAGACTATTCCAATAATTATTTATTCTCTAGGACCCTCAAGTGAATTTCGCTCCTTTACCTATATACGTAGAAATATCTAACCAGCTATTGGCGGGCCTGTGAAGGCGGGTTGCATTTCTAAATAATTATTCAAATGAGTAGGCTTATTGTGAAGGCCTCTTCTCTTAAGCTTGTGGGTAGTAGAGATAAGGTACATCCGCTCTATAACATTAATAATTCTTTTTGCTGATAACACAATATTTTATACATATATTAAATTCATATAAATGATCTTATCCAGGTATTCCAACTTTTTAAAAAATTAATAACATTGTAACGGGTTCACATTCACATGATAAAATTGAAATATAAGGAAAGTCGTCTATATCTGACCACAGTAAATTAGTTCTTAGAAGATATAATGTTAGCGAATAAATCAAATGGCAAACTGCAGCTTTAATAGAGTATGCAAGTGATAGAATAATATAATCTCATTTCCATTTCTAATAACTCTTTTTTTACATATTCATATAGATTTGTAAGTACGCTTGGGCTTAAAATCAAAGCACATTAAGTCAAAAATATTACTTCTGGCAGGAAGGTGTGTATTATTATGTACATAATGTATGTGTATAAACGTAGAATTGGAAAAATAAACTGAATAAATTTGCAAAAAAAAAAAAAATTATATGTTTAAGGTTCAAGTTTTTCATTCCTGGTTCACCACATATTACCGTCTTCAATTTGCTAATGCTCTGATAGATGTCTCTGTAATTCCGAAAATTGTGTGCTTGGGAGTTCCTATACAAATTTTCTACTGGTATTAGGAGTACGGTATAGTATAATGAGAGAGGAGGTATTAGAATTTGCTTCCTCAACGGAACCGAACATTATATTCTACATAGTTTGCAATCGATAACATTTCTAGGCTTGTAGAACACACGTTTAAGTCGAGTACACAAAGAGTATATAAACACATCCTCAGTTTTCGTGTATTCCCGATAGGAGACACGAACTTACATTCTACATACTCTGTAATCGAAAATTCACGAACTATCTTCAAATACATCTTTTCTCAGTCTAGGTCCCTTGCCATCGATACCATTTCTAGGCATGTAGAACGAAAGTTCAGGTCAAGCATACCAATTAATTTCTCCAAATATCTCTTAACTGACTGCGTATTCCTTCCGTTTTCCAGATTCGCTGTCGCAACGATAGATAGCAGCAATCGTCCTATATGCCTATTACATATATTTTAAAATAAATCACTCTATCTCTCTTACATTAAATGCCGATATACATTGACATTTTATCTAAGAAGATTATCCTTCCATAATTGAAAACTATCTTCATTCTATAATTACTATGTTTAGACTATTCCAACAATTATTTATTCTCTAGGACCCACAAGTGAACTTCTCTCCTTTACCTATATACGTAAGAAATATCTAACAAGCCATTGGCGGCCTGCGAAGGGTAGGGTAGGGTAGGACATCCGCTGTATAACATTAATAATTCTTTTTCCTCATAATGCATGATAACGCAATATTTTATACATGCATTCAATTCATATAAATGATCTTATCCCGGTATTCCAACTTTTTAAAAAATTAATAACATTGGCACGGGTTCACATTCACATGACAAAATTTAAATATAAGGAAAGTCGTATATATCTTACCACAATAAATTAGTTCTTAGAAGATACAAAGTTAAAGAATAAATCAAAAAGCAAACTGCAGCTTTAATAGAGTCTGGATGTGATAGAATAACATAGTCTCATTTCCATTTCTAATAACTCATATTTTATGTATTCATATAGATTTGTAAGTACGCTTCCGCTTAAAATCAAAGCACATTAAGTAAAAAATATTACTTCTGACAAGAAGGTGCGCATTATTGTGTACATAATTGTGTACATAATATAGGTGTATAAACGTAGAATTTGGAAAAATAAATTTAAACAATATACAGAAAAAGTAATATTTTGAAGCTTCAAGTTTTTCATTCCTGGTTCACCTTATATTACCGTCTTCAATTTGCTACTGCTCTGATAGATGTCTTTGTAATTCCAAAAATTGTGTGCTTGGGAGTTCCTATACAATTTGTCTACTGGTATTAGGAATACGGTATATTATAATGAGAGAGGAGGTATTAGAATTTAGTTCCTTAACGGAACCGAACATTAGATTCTACATAGTTTGCAATCGATAACATTTCTAGGCTTATAGAACACACGTTTAGGTCGAGTACACAAAGTACCTATAAATACATCCTCAGTTGTCGTGTATTCCCGATAGGAGACACGAACGTAGATTGTACATACTTTGTAATACTGGTGACAGACTACAGTCACTAATCGCGATTATCGACCTAATCGCGATCTGGTTTGTAGTGTGTCACCGTCCCGATCGCGATCAGAGCTTAATCCTGTTTCCAGAACAAGATAATCGCGCTGAGGCACGGCCCAGTGGACGAAAGTAACATTTTAGTAGACTTTAGTTTCGAATCACCTAGATTTATATTATTTAGGAAGTCGTGATAGCTTCTGCTGTGAAATTTTATTACCCCTTCCATTGTATTATATGAAATAGAAACGAAAATGAATGGCTAGAAAATGAATTTGGCTACTATTAGACGTAATGGAGAAATTTAATGCAGATGTGAGAAAAGTAAAACAAATGACAGACGAATTATATATATATATATATATATATATATATATATATATATATAGAGAGAGAGAGAGAGAGAGAGAGAGAGCAATAGAAGGCTGCTGAAAGATGTTTCATTTCAATAAATAAAATAGATTACAAACTGGAACTGGTTTCTTTTTCAGATTTTCAATTTCAATCTCCATTACGACGCTATCGTTGAGGTTAAGGTTGATTTTAAAAATGATTTATTACAAAATAATATAAATTTTTGGCATGATATAAATTTTATAGGTTATAAAATCCCTTTTCAAAATATTATAAATAGTAATGGTATAAATTGTATCAGTTTACATTGTAAAGCATATAACAATTTTAACAAATAAATTCCCATATCAAGCTGCAAGAAACAACAACAAAAAAGGGGGGAAAAAACAATAAACAAACATCAAAAGAAAGTATGAACTTTAGGTATTGTCCAGGAGGGAAACAAACATATACGAAATACGTATGTACAAAGAGACAATTCTTTCCTCTATGGTAATTCAGCTGTTTACCAGACGGGACGTAGTGTGTCACCACATTTTCGGTAATCGCGTTCGGGCCTGATCGCGATAAGTGTAATCGCGATTACTACTGTAGTCTGTCACCAGTATAATCGAAAGTTCTCGAACTATGTTCAAATACATCTTTTCTCAGTCTAGGTTCCTTGCCATCGATAACATTCCTAGGCATGCAGAACGAAAGTTTAGGTCAAGCATACCAATTAATGTCTCCAAATATCTCTTAACTGACTGCGTATTCCTTCCGTTTTCCAGATCCGCTGTAACAACGATAGATAGCAGCAATCATCCTATATGCTTATTACATACATTTTAAAATAAATCACTCTATCTCTCTTACATTAAATGCTGATATACATTGACATTTTACCTAAGGAGATTAACCTTCCATATTTTAAATATATCTTCATTCTATAATTATTATGTTTAGACTATTCCAATAATTATTTATTCTCTGGGACCCTCAAGTGAACTTCGCTCCTTTACCTATATACATAGAGAAATATCTGACAAGCTGTTTGCGGACTGAGAAGGGGGGTTGTGTTCCAAAATAGTTAGTGAAATGAGTAGGCTTATTGTGAAGGTCTCTTGTTTTACGTTTGTGAGTAGTAAGAAAGAAAGAGAACGAAGCAGTACACGTATATTATAGTATCGTACACTAAGATACATCCGCTGTATGACATTAATATTTCTTTTTCCTAATAATGCATGATAACGCAATATTTTATACATATATTAAATTCATCTAAATGATCTTATCCAGGTATTCCAACTTTTTAAAAAATTAATAACATTGGCACGGGTTCACATTCACATGATAAAATTGAAATATAGGGAAAGTCGTCTATATCTTACCACAGTAAATTAGTTCTTAGAAGATATAATGTTAACGAATAAATCAAATGGCGAACTGCAGCTTTAATAGAGTCTGGATGTGATAGAGTAACATAATCTCATTTCCATTTCTAATAACCCATATTTGATATAATCATATAGATTTGTAAGTACGCTTCGGCTTAAAATCAAAGCAAGAAGGTGCGCATTTTTATGTACATAATGTATGTGTATGAACGTAGAATTGGAAAAATAAATTTAAACAATTTACAAAAAAAAAAAAATAATATTTTGAAGGTTCAGGTTTTTCATTCCTGGTTCACCTGGCCTTCAATTAGCTACTGCTCTGATAGAGTCTCTGTAATTCCGAAAATTGTGTGCTTGGTAGTTCCTATACAATTTGTCTACCGGTATTAGGAATTCGGCATAGTATAATGAGAGAGGAGGTATTAGAATTTAGTTTCTTAACGGAACCGAACATTACATTCTACATAGTTTGCAATCGATAACATTTCTAGGCCTGTAGAACACACGTTTAGGTCGAGTACACAAAGTGCCTATAAATACATCCTCAGTTGTCGTGTATTCCCGATTGGAGACATGAACTTATATTCTACATACTTTGTAATCGAAAGTTCTCGAACTATCTTCAAATACATCTTTTCTCAGTCTAGGTTCCTTACCATCGATAACATTTCTAGGCATGTAGAACGAAAGTTTAGGTCAAGCTAACCAATTAATGTCTCCAAATACCTCAACTGACTGCGTATTCCTTCCGTTTTCCAGATTCGCTGTCACAACGATAGATAGAGCAATCGTCCTATATGCTTATTACATACATTTTAAAATAAATCACTCTATCTCTCTTACATTAAATGATGATATACATTGACATTTTATTTAAGAAGATTATCCTTCCATATTTGAAATCTATCTTCATTCCATAATTCCTATGATTAGACTATTCCAATAATTATTTATTCTCTAGGACCCTCAAGTGAACTTCGCTCCTTTACCTAT